>NC_136485.1:107072139-107079639 GCF_053919585.1 Euprymna scolopes
TAAAAAACTTAGAATAAACGCCATTCTCGACAATGAACATGGTTCATGCAACCGACATGCCCTATCGTTCCTTCTTGTTTTCCTTAGTATAAGTAAATGATTGACCTATATATATATATATATATACAGTGCCCCGCAAAAGTTTACAATACACATTTGAAACTGTCAGTTTATGTATTTCTAGGTTCCAAATGGTAATGAAACTTTTTATAAACATAGAAAATGTATTGAAACTAACATAGGAACAGTGGGAAAAATAAAAAATAATAATTTAACATAAACGAAAAAAAAACTCAATAATTTGCAACGCAAAAGTCTGCAACACATTTACAAAATAATATCTAGTATTTTGTAGCATAACCATTTTACTGCGCGCAGACGTTTTGAGTAATCTCCTACAAACTTCTTACATGTGTCTTGTGTTATTTTATTCCGTTCTTCCACACAAGTTCTCTCCAATTCTCGCAGATTTCAAGGTTCTCTTCTATCAACCCGTAATTCTAATTCTTCCCATAGATGGGAAGATTGACTAGGTTACTTTAAAACATTCACCTTATTTGAATTAAACTAATTTTGTGTGAGTTTCGCAGTGTACTTTGGATTGTTATCGTGTTGAACGATCCAGTCTGATTTCAATTTGAGCAACTTCACACTTTCTTTAAGGTTTTTCTCCAAGATACTCCTATAAAGTGCTCCATTCATTTTTCCTTTTATTATTTCCACTTTTCCTACACCTCCTGCACTAAAACAGCATCAGATCATAATGGATCCTCCTCCAAATTTTACTGTTGGAATGGTGTTTTTGGACTGGTATTCAGTACCTTTTTTTCTCCAAACTTTCGGTGTTTTTGGAGTGCCAAACAAGTCAGTTTTGGTCTCATCTGATCAAAGTACGTTATGCTAAAACTCTAGAGACTTGCTTGCATACGCATTTGCAAAATCAAGCCTAGCACGAACATACTTTGGCTTAAGAATGGGAGTTTTCCTTGCTGATCTAGAGAAGATCTTTAACGTGAAGGGTTCTACTGATTGTGTCCTTGCTAACTTTAATTTCACTGTTTTCTAATTCTTCTGCAGCTTTCCAAGAGTAATTCTAGGCAAATTCAAAACCTTTCTTGTTAATAACCGTTCAATACGTTTGGTTATTTTTCGAGGACGACCTAATCTGGCCTAAGGATGGGTTGATTTGTGAGACTTCCACTGCCAAATTATTTTTCCAACAGAATTCAATGGAAACATCAACAGTTTGGATATTATTCTATATCCTAATCCACTTTGATGAAGAATTCGTTTTCTGAGCTCTTGACCAATCTGTATATTCTTTCCCATGATATGGTTGTTACAATAAGGTTATTAGATAAAGAATGATGCAATGCTTTTACTAATTGCTTACTCTGATGTCTATTTGTTGTAGGGCTCAGTTGGGTCAACAAGAACGACACAGGAAAACACATAGTAGATGTTTTACAAGTGTATTAAGGAAAGGTACAAGAATATAGAGAAAGATAAAGAGAATAGTAGTAGTTGCAGATATCAGTAAGATCTCGCTCTCCGAGCTACAATATCTGTTGAGATCTTGCCCCACCGTAACAGCCTTAGGATGTGATTATATAGAATCTGGACGAGTCCATTATGGGGTGAGATCCGGTCTCACAACACTATTGCATATTCCTGAACATTCTAGAAGCTTCTAAGCATTTTACCATGATAAACCGTGATAAAATTATTGAGAAATCTAATGAATTTGATATGTGTTGTAAACTTTTGCGTTACTAATTATTGAGTTTTCTCTATCGTGTTAAATTGTTATATTTTATTTTTCTTACTGTTCTTATCTTAGTTTCAATACAGTTTCTATGTTTATAAACAATGTCATTACCATTTAGAAGCTAGAAATAAAAAAACTGACAGTTTGAAATGTGTATTGTAAACTTTTGCAGGCACTGTATGTACACGCATGGGCAGACACACATACAGAAATTTTCCCTTTTATATCCAATATATATATATTTTTAATTTTTTATCACTATTCTTTACAAGGTACAGAAACTCATTATGTTCGTCTAAAAACTATGTCTATTGATTATATAAGCAAACAATTGTTTTGCCTTTGCTGATTATATATATATATATAGTAGTAGTAGTAGTATCATCACTATTATTATTATTAATAGTATATTTTTCCTCCTATTATCCCACCACACCAATCGTCCACATCCTAAAATTTCTTTTGTCTTTTTATCCAACTCCATAAACTTTGCTACCCTATCCTTATACCTCTACCTTATACTCCCTGTACATCTAATAACAAGGCAACCCTAGGATTATTACTACATATTATCTAATATATATTTGTATTCTGAAATGTATTATTATAGCCATACAACTATCCACCCATACCCACCCCATAACTTACTTCCGGACCCTCCCTCGCTTCACTAAATTAAAACCCTGGTGCACGTCGCCCCATGTAATCACTTTTGTTCAATCCTGCTTAGAATACACCCTCTCCCCTTAAATCATCATCATAATATTTCTCCTGAAATTATACACCGCCTCAAAGTGCTGTTGGCCTCTCGGTTGCATCTGTCAATAAAATGCCCCTGCATAGATAATGGGCATCTTATATACTGATAAAATAGAATTACCACCCATCCAAACTATACCTGCCCCTAAGCCTTAAGACATATACTACATACATTTAAGACTATGATAGAGACTCTATACACCTTTTTACATTACACTCTATATAATACGTTTCTCCTTTCTCTTAGAATTCGATAAAACTCCCCTCAACATCATCTATGTTATTGATTTATTTCGTTCCTGATGAATCTCACGCTAGACGTCGCATCCCCATTATGTCACCTAGCATCTTCTCTACTCTTCTGATGAGAAGCATTAGGCTTCGAAATGTCTTAGCATAAAGAGTCCCCTCTATTCCTCAACTAAATGTTTGTATACCCTTATTGAATAAATGAACCAATCTATATTTACCAATATATAGGTTTTGTGACTTCATTTTTATTCCTATTGTCTTTACATTACTGCTGATGTAAAGACAAATTTAAAGTGTAATTTGCTCTACCCAGGTATTGAGCACTCTTGTATTAACTTCGTTATATTTCACTGGCTAGCTTACCTTTGAAAAATAGCAACCTCAAATTATATATATGTGTGTGTGTGTGTGTGTGTGTTTATTTTTACTGCACTGGCACCCATGCGCGCTAACATATACAAAAATAAAAAAAACAAAGAAAAATAAGTCATTGATATTTTTTTTTGCAAACTATCCATTCATTTATAATTAGAAGGCTTTTCTTTATGAGTCATGGGTTAATACCACACATGAACTATATTATCCAGTTTTATCGTAAGATTCAAAGCAAAAGTATTTTAAATAAATACACTGCAGCCGTTTTTTTTTTTTTTTTCATATTTGTACATTCTGATCTCGTGCTGTATATGATAGCACAGCATATTCAATATAGCCGCTTTTGTATTTAAAGAAACCCTTATACATGAGTTGCTATAAAAAGTAAAATATCAAATATTCTAATTTTATAGCTGGATGGACAATAGGTGGATACATATCCTTCCCAAAGAAAATTGCTGATTATTTTTTTTTAGGCGGGGGGGGGGGCGTTATTTAATGCAAAAACCACAATACTTATTGTTTACGATTATTCTTTGTATATAATTTATTTAAGACATTCATAGGTTGGATGACCCTTGCAAATGACTTTGCGTTATCACAACAGCCACTTACTATATATTTCTCGCTAGCAACATCTATTGGTTTTCACTTGAATTTAAGTGGCAATAAGCTCCCCAATGTTCCAGTACTCCTTGCACTCATCCAGTGGAGGTCTGGTTACTGTGTTCCCTCAGTCCTTCCATCCTCCTTGACTTTTCATACCTATATTGTATGGAAACACATAAGGATGATATCTCTCATTTTTAATTTTTATTTATTTATATATTTATTTTTATATTTTTATTTTTTAATTAATTAATTTTTTTTTTGGGGGGGGGGGCATCACCAGCAATCGCTTACTGATAATAACAGGCGATCACCAGCAATTGCTGACTGATAATAACCTGTGTTGCTTTCTGGAGTCTGAGTGACAACAAGTCTCTCCAAATGTCCAGGGTTCTCCAACTCTCTCAATAAACAGTGCAGATAACTTCACGTTATCTCAGCAGCCATTTACCATTGATTTCTCACTGGCATCGGACATTGGTATTCCTTGAGGTTTGGGTGACAAAAAGCCTTTTGAAGGCTTCAGTCCTTTCCACACTGTTACAGTGGAGATCTGACTAGTACTCTCCCTCCTCGGTACTGCCAAACTCCTCACAACTCTTTCATGTGGTGACATTTTATGCACATACCATCATTTATTAAGTGGGGAGGAGAGTATGGTATTTTGTGATTTCATTTTTCTTGGTTCTCTGTGGCCGTGTTCTTTTGTTTTTGTTTTATTCATATTGCAACATCCAATTTATTGGTTTGTAATTTATGTGGGTTCGTGTTCGCATTTTAGGATTTTCCTTCAAATCTCAGCTGTTTTCATTATTGCTATTTGTTGTATTCTCCCTAGCCTCCCCTCGGATTCTAATTTATCTAATATTTTTAGAAGTTTTTCAGGATTGTTCCTATTAATATTTTTATTTAAAATATAATTAAACTAAATTATTACTTTATATTTATCATGCATCTTGCCTGATGTTTGAAATCAGATCCAAATCGTATTTAAGCTAACCAATCAAACTTTAATTCTCATTTTCATTTGTTATTGCTGTATCACATGTTATTATATGGCCAATAACATACTACAGTTTATCTAAAAAATTAATCAGTCTTATCCAAGCAATTTCTAATATGAAATATTTTTGAATAATGAATTAAAAAGGAAAATCAACAAGGGAGATAACAAATGAAAGTTTAAAACTAAAATGACTTCCTTGCATCTCTGACAACGCCGGATATGTACAAATAGTTTGTAATAGTTAAAAGTATAATAAAATGAACAAAAAAAAAAAAAATTAAAAAAGGACAATTCTTTGCATTAGTAAAGAAAATATCTTATAAAATGAAGTGTTTTCCTATTGATGATTTGTTTGAATGTTGGTTTTAGGAAAAAATATCAAATAAATAAAGAAAGGAAAACAAAAAAGTAATAAACAAAGCATCAAAAATGAAAAAAAAAATGCAATTACCACATGAAAATAAAAAAATACAATAAAACACACAATTTTTTTTACATGTGAAAAGAACACAAAGTTTAGCCGTTCCCTTTCTCGAGTTGAGCACTCTTGGTTTATTTAGTTCTCACCCACTGGTGGTCAGAAAGTAAGATTGAGAAGTCAGCACCCTCGAAGAGGGGTACTCTAACCTGCAAAAAGTGCCTGGACATCCCTGTCAGCATTTCTTGGTAAGGGCGTCTAAGGCGATTAGCAACAAACTAACCTCTGATCAAAGAGAGAAAGCAAGCCTGGGAGGGCGGTTCTCCTAGAACTACACAGAACCAGCATTATACTGCAATCAACAGGGACCAGGTCATAACAGGAATGTTCTAATCGTTGTTGATTCTTGAAAAGTTCTAATCTTTGTTGATTCTTGAAATGGTCTAATCTTTGTTGATTCTTGAAATGGTCTAATCTTTGTTTATTTTTGGAATGGTCTAATCTTTGTTAATTGTTGCATACAATTTAAATAAAACTTTAAAAAAAAAAAAAACTATAATGGTGCTACAATCTCAAAAGCTACTCCATCCTATTTTTAATATTATCCATCAATTTTTTTTCTACTGAGATGATGGTTAAAAGAGATTTTGAAATCACGGAATAACGGGTTTTCATACACACGTTTTATATATTTGAAATAAATTAAGTCGTTATTTTTTATGTACAGATGAATTAGATGTTTATTAGATGCATTTAACATTAAAGTTGACCCTGCTTATTAACTTTATATTGTTAAGATTGAAATGTTTAGTATATTGATTAGTGGATAAGCATGACAACAAACTAATAGAAATAAGAACACAAACGCATGATTAAAGCAGAACTGATATTTTGGTCGAATCAAACGACCTTAAAAATTCGGTGTAGAAAATACAAAATGAATAACATCGTTTATAGAGACCGAAATATCCTTTTTAAAAAACACCAAATGATTAAGGTCATTTGAATTAACCAAAACATCCATTTTTATTTAATGATTTATTTATGTTCTTATTACTACTAGTCTGTTTCCATGCTTATCCATTATTCCACGTATTGAAAATTCCATTTTGTTTGAAACGTAGTTTCACATTTTACACTCTCTCATAACTGATTATATATATATATATATATATATATATATATATATATATATATATATATATATATATATATATATATATATATATATGAAAGGAAAAAACAAAAATAAAAGCAAGGCTGGTGAAAATAATGATGTTAGGAAAACACATTAACATGCATTATATATATATATATATATATAGTTAAGACGTACAAATATAACAAATATGAAGATGCATGTGGGAAAATAGTTTCCTTGGCACACAGATTTCGTTTGGCATGCCGAGCTCAAATTCTAACAGAATTCACTTGCCGTTAAATTCCTTTGAAAAATGAATCTTTTTTTCAGTCATGGTTAGAATAGTAGGTTAGGGGTTAAGGTAGCCTGTTAAGCCCTGAACATGTAGTTAGTCTAAAGAGGATGAAAAACTCGAATAATTCTTATGTTTGCAATTCACTCGATAACTTGCGACGATGTAAACCGCAGTGTCGTGACTGAGATCCTACGCTTCTGACACGGAAGTGTACAGGAACAAGACGACAACAACAAAATACAAACGAACACGACATATCAATATATTGGTTTAAAGTTATGCTGCAGAAAAAGAGGAGGGCGAGGCTAGGAATAGGAAAAAGAAAGGAAAAAAAGAAAAGAAAATCAAGCTTTACGGGACATGCAAGCTGGTAAAAAAAAGGGTAAAAAAAGAAAAGAAATCGATACAAAAGAACAAAAAGGTTTTGCTTACCGCGTCGGGTATTGTGTGTCGTAGCTGTACATGCAGACGCAAAAAAAGAAAAAAAAAGCAAAAATTAGATGTGAATTGGGCTAAGAACAAGGTAAAAAAGAACAAGGTAAAAAAAAAAGTACAAGGTAAAAACATACTAGAAACAGAGTTTGGATAAAATTAAATTACAAAAAATAATAATATTGATAATAATAACGGACAACAGTAACAAAAACAACAACAACAATAGGGAGACATAAGGAAACATTACTATAATTTTAGATTTTGGTTTTGAAAGCATAGAACTATCTAATAAAATCGTTGAGACATCTTATTATTAAGTCTAAAAAAATCCCTAAAACAAAAAAATTAGCAGGGTTACACTGCGTTGTCCGGGTTAAGGGGAATAGCATAAGATTTTTATATGGAAATCGTTTCAGACAAGGTATGAAGCGCCTTTATATAA
>NC_136485.1:107084639-107092139 GCF_053919585.1 Euprymna scolopes
TTCAGTCTGGGGGGGGGGATAACGCTTATCAAGGCCCGAATGCCACTCGAGGATAAAGGTTAATGAATGTCAGGTGGCTGGTGAGACAATTCTGTAGAAGTTAGCTAGGGTTTAATTATTTAAGAGGACAGCTCAACAGAAACTTATTTACATTATACATGAAAATGATCATGTTATAGTCAGCTGGGGAGCAACTTTGCACCAGTTCTAGGAAAGAAACTTTGCTCATGGAATTTATATTTAGGTTTAGGCACAGACGGATGATAAAGGGAAATTGTTAACAGTTGTTATAGCTACCTAGACAAGTGTCTGCTGTAAATGGTCTATGGGGGGAGCATAGATAGAAGCTCAGTCGAACACCTGTCATCAAATAATGATAGAGCAGAGATTGACTCGTTACGTCTCTTCTGTGATAAAGACTAAGTAGAGTGGAGAAGAGGGCTTTGCCCATTAGATTTTGAAGCTGGTATTGAACTCTGAACGAGGGTTTAGAAAGATAAAATACAGGAGCTTTTTGATTTGAGGCTTTCAACTCTAAATCTAAGTTCAAACGAATGTTCCAAAATAATTTGCATTGAGGTGTTGTGGTTGAAGTGTCCAGACCTGCACACTGGGAAAGGGTGCAGAAATGTTAAACATAACCAACCTAGGCAAACAAAATAACGAAATCTTTGCTGTCAGCCACCTTGTTTTTTATATATTTTTTTAGTGATATGAACAGTTTTGAAATGCTGTTTTTAGTATTTAATTTTGCTACCTCAGTGATGAGGGAGTTACCTGCTCTTTGTTTTGCATATAAATGTGTCACCCTTTTTATTGACAGGGCATATTCATTTTATTTTATATTTTGTTTTTATTTAATTATTTAAATATTTTTACATGCATAAAAGTTATCCATGGACATGCATGTTTTTGGCTATCAGCTGTCGTCAGCATGACTAAACTTTTTGACAAGGATTGAACCCATGATTATGCAATCCATAGTCTGGCATTTTACCACTGAGCCATAAAACCTTGTCAAGTTTTGTGCATGCATTTTATCGGTTTTAACTATTCTTTTACATTCTTTAAATATTCTGTTGCTATTTTTGAGCAATATTAACAGTTTTGAAACATGAATTTTTGTACTTAATTTTGCTACCTTAGCGATATTTTATATATATATATATATATATATATATATATATATATATATATATATATATATATCACTATTTCTGATTCAACCAGATTATTCACTGATATGAGCTTTCTCATGGCAGTCTACTGAACTTCACTACTTTCGTGCTTTCGTGAAAAATTGGAAGTGAGTGTTTTGTGTGTGACACCATCACTAGAAGATTGCATTACATGGTCAACGAGATCCCTCTAATCTGGTTTGTTTTTGTTCAACAGAGACCCTCCACCCCACCTTTCCTAGATGAATTGCCTTCAGCAAGACTGAGGAACTCTATCTACCCCTGTATGGTAACCCTCTAGAATATGAGAAAGAAGCTAACAGGTGCTACACCTTGCTCAAGGGTGACCAGGAACTGTGCAAGGTATAAACAACTATCTCCCTGAGTTATTAGACATATCCGCTTGCCTGAAGACATACAACATCTAGCATTCCCCAATGGTCACTTATTCTGGTAGTGGCCAGGTTCAATGTGGCTTAACTTTATTGATCTAACAAGAACTAATGTGTGAACGTTATTATGCCATATTTATTATTGAAATATAATTTTTACAAAAAAATATGATAAAAGTATAACTTGGAGTTTTATTTAAAATTCAATGTGGGTGCCAGCATTCGACACCAGCTTCACAAGCCTGGGTAACCACATCAACTGATTTCACAGATTTTGATTTTTGTATTTTTTAAAACTAGTTGAATGATGTCGAATACTATGAGAAGATTGAAAATCTCTGCATATCGACTAATCAAAACAAAAGCTGACCCAGAAAACAGCAAATCTTCACATTGTATAAACTACGTTTCTTGCAAAGAAAGAAGAATTGCTGTTTTGGGGGTCGACCATTGTTTTAAGTGGATGGTCTTTGGTGATTTTTAATCTTTGACAATCAATCCTATTCATCTTTATACTCAAGTGTTTATTCAGCTTTGATAAGTACTGTACTGTAGCGAGGTGGTACTCACTCTAGGCATGTTGAACCAGGAGGAAGTTTCATGGAAATATCAAATTTACAAGCAGTCCGCAATCGGGAAACAGGGGAAATAACAAAGTTAGGCTTTTGCAGTTTTTGCAGAGAGGTGTTGACGTCCCTGCAAAATATACAGTGTTTTCTGGTCCCAAATAGTCACTTATTTGGTTCTGACCAGGCTCATGTTTGCTTAATTAAAGGAGAACCAGTGTGTCAACACGATTATGTTGTATATTTTGATAAGTGAAGACTCATTAATAATAAAAAAGAAATCATTGATGCGGTTCCTAAGCAGTTTGAGAAGCTGGTGGTGAATGCTGACGCCCACATTGAATTACAAATAAAGTCCCATGTTATACACTTATCATATGGATTACGGTTCAGTAATGCATTACTAACTCTTAATAATAGGAAGTACCTTTCCATTCATCTTGTATATGTTATGTAACTTTGGTTATAATTCTTTAAAAAAAATCATAAAATGTTAATATTTATATATGATTATATTCAAGAATATGAGACGTTTTTTTTTTGTAGAATGTTTCCTCGTTACCGTTAAGCTTTCGTATTGTTCTTCATTTTGGCTAAGTGGTGCATTCATTTTGACCAGACAAAATGCATTGAACATTAAAGAGATGGCTTTTAGTTTCTGAAGCGTTCTCATTCTTGGGTAAGTGGAGACATTAGCTACAAAAAGCAAAAATATTGAAACGACAAACATCTGAAACACCTTTTATTAACAATGATAAATGCGAAGTAGTTTGTATATTCGAGTATCTTTTCTACTTAGTTCTCAAGAGCACAAATAGATTTCAAAAAGTTTTTGTAAATTAATTTTTTTTTTTACATTCCACCTGTTTTTTTTTTTTAGTCGAATACATTTTCTTGCAAATTTTGATTGATTGATTTTTCTTCTTTAAAAGTCAAAACTATTCACTGTTGTACTTTACAAAAACATTCAGCATAATATTCCATTAGAAAAACTCAAATGGGAATAAACATTATATAGATATAAACAAATGATATTAAAACTTGAAGAATAATTGATTAATAATAGATAAGAAAATAAAAAAATAAGAAGATTAAAAGAAAAGTAATAAATGAATAATAATAATATAGTAATAATAATTATTATACATTTAAATGATAACATTTAAAGAGTGAGAGTAATAATAAAGTAATAATAATTATTATCGAACAAACATTAAGTTCTAAATTATCATGTTTTTTAAATTATGTCATTTTAACAGTAATGTTACAGAAAAATATCAAACAAAAATAGAACAGATAACAATAATAAATAAAAACTTAATAAAAATAATAAATAATAAATCAATAATAAAAATAATAAATAAATCATAATTTAGTAATTATAATAATTATCATCAAGCAAATTATATAAGCCACTTAATAATTATTATATTTTTTAAATGATGTAATTTAACAATTCAAAAAATCAAATAAAATAGAAATTATACAGATATATAAATAAAAATTATAAATAATATTAAGTAAATAATAATGATAAATAAAAATAAAGATAAAAAATAATAAAATAATTTATATGTCTATAAAAGTGAGAATGTGTGTGTGTGTGAGAGGACACTTCTCAACCTATATACTCAACAAATTTTTGATCTACTGATTTAAAATTTGGTACATAGTGTATTCAGATATGTGGAAAACTTTTTAATTGGTTTTCATCCGGAAAAAGGACTACTAAGGAGTAAAAATTGAAATATTGGTATTTGGTGGGGGGGCATCGGATTTTTATCTGTTTGCTAATTGTTTTCACGAATGCACATGCATGAATCGATCACCTGGCAGATTCATTAAGAATAGATTCAAATACATTTTTTAAAGCCATGTCAAGCTGCCCTAATGGTTATCGTACTTGACTTACTGTTTATAGGTTTTGGTTTCGATCTCAGTTGGAGCATAATCTTTTTACTTACAAGAAGTCAACTGTTTAGAAATAAAACATAATACACATGCCTCAGTTTCTTTCCATTTTTTTTACTTCATTCTTTTAAAGGAATTTAAGTTACGTTTAATACATATGGTATTTCTGTTTATAATAAATTTAAGTTACGTTTAATACATATGCTATTTCTGTTTATAATAAATAGGAAATCTGCATTAATTAAAATACAATTTTTTTTGCATATTTTATGACCAGACGGCCTGTTAGTAAATCAATAATAATAATCGATAATAATATAGTAATAATTATGCTTATTAGCAAGCAAAGTACATCAACCTTGAAATAATTATTATACTGATAAATGGTGTAATTTAACCATGTTTCACAGAAAAAAATTAAATCAAATTAGAAAAAGCACAAATAGACAAACAAATGTAAATAATGAAAAATAAATAATAATAAATAATAATAAACAATAATAACAAATAATAAATAATTATAAAATCATAATTATTATTATATTTTAACATGATGGCATTCAAAGGGAGATAATAATAATAATAATAATAATAATAATAATAATAATAATCATTATTATCAAGCAAATGACATTAATTTCTTAATAATTTTTAAATAATTTTTAAATGATGTGATTTAAACAATGCTTTTTCACAAGGAAATACAACCAAAATAGTAAAATTTTACAGATTGATAGAATAAAAATAATAAATGATTAATAACTAAAAATAATGATAAATAATAATAAATAATAAATAATGATATTGTAATAATAATTATATTTTTTAAATTATGTAATTTAAAGGGAGATTTTCTTTAAAAAAGACTAAAATGTTTTCATACCAGAAAAATAAAACCAACATCAAAGACGAAATTTAATAACGAAAACATAAAATTTGTCTGATTCTACAATAGTTTTGTATTTTATACGGTAGAAAAATATACTTTCTTGTACATATTGTTAGAGAAAATTTTAAAGATAAACTTCGCACATTGATATAAAAAAAAATAACGAAACATTAATTCAGATTATAAGATTAATATGTTTTTCTTACATATAGCTCACTAATGAATAATATTTGTATTTCAAAATTTTTTAAAAAGCTAAAAAGATTGAAGTAAATCTCATAAAAATGACAAAAAATGAAATGTATTGCTTTAGTTGGCAATATTAGATTTAGTTTTATAATCAACACACATTCACATAACATGCAGCAGGAGAATTCGCCGCTGTCCAGGATTAAATGAGGAACACTACACTGTCTATTTATTTTACAAAGGGATCACCGCATATCAAAGCCTGAAGGCCACTTGAGGATAAAGATTAAAGAGTGTCAGGTGGTCGGTAAGACAACACCGTAACAATCAATAGGGGTGGAAATTAGGTAGAATTTGATTATTTAAGAGAATGACTCAACAGAAACTTCTTTAAATTGGACTTGAAAGATATGATTCTATAGTCAGCTGAGGAGCAGTCCCACGGTATAAAGCTCCACTTGCGGGCAGTTCTAGGAGAGAAACTTTGTTTATGCAATTTGTGTTTAGTTTTAGGTACACATAGAAACTAGGGGAAATTTTTGACAGTGATTATTGCTAGATGAATGTTTGTTGTGAATGTTTTGCAGGGGGAGGGAATCAGAGATTGAAGCTCAGTCGAGCATCTCTCATGAAAATAACGATACAGCAGAGATAGATTCGCAATGTCTCTATTGAGAGAAAGAGATTGTAAGGATGAGAAAAGAACATTGTCTATGTTCCTATCAGCATATTATTATTTTTTTTTCAACACTCCTCCCTTTTGTACTCGAATATTGCCGAAAAAAAAATCTCTGATATTTTGTAAAATTCTCTGGATTAGTGTCTTATACACTTGATTTCAATTTCATAAAAATCGAATATACACATGTATAGCTTTAAACAACCATAGCTTACTTAGAATAGCGAGAACATGGAGATTCAATACATAGATGACGAACATAGACATTCAAAACTACTTCTTTAAAGAATTTTACTCATACAACTTAAATGTTATAAAAATAGGGTATATATGAAGTTTTAAAGAAGCTCCTTTACAAGGGTAGTAGTGATTCAGAATCACTTCCATTATCTTCTGTATAAAATTTTATTTCTCTTCAGTTTCCCTGAAAATACTTATTCCAGTTATTAAAAAAAAGAAAATAATCTGCCTTACATATTTAAACAGAAGCATGAGATTAACAAAATGGTTACTTCACTGTTTGCCACATTCATTCCCTAAATACTTTCATATTGGCATACACAAACAACAAAATGCTTTCTTAACACAAACAAATATAGCATTTACAAGCCCGGATGTTCTTTGGATACAAATTTACAAATTGGTATTTACACTTTTACTCAAAATTATTTTTTTTCAATTAATATTGTTACTGCAGATTTTTTATTGATTTCCTTCGAGTAATTAAGTAATTTCATGTAAAAAATTAAATTTATTTATTCACTAAAATCGATAATTTGAAGCTACTCAGCAACTGCAGCAATGTTTCATTTTTATTCATCTCTAATTGTTACCCTCATAAATACAGGATTGTTTAAAAATTCGCCCTGTTTTGCTTTTCATTCTGAAGTTGTGTTTTACAATCTTTTTCCATATTTTTCACCCAAACTGAGATTCTTTAGGCACCAACATGTATCCAACTGAACACTACTTAGTAGCAGATAAAATTAATTGAGACCTATTTACCACGAAATCAGTGATGCTTCTACAGAATTGGGACAAGATTTTGCAGTCAATAAATGAAGTTTTCAGATAAAAAACAATGGTTTCAACAGATTTTTTTTGTCAATTCTAATAAGTTACTGTTACAATATTTTTTTAATATAATGGGTATGATCCCGCATAGTTGGGAGATTCTATTTATAAACGATGCTGCTAAGAACTGACGAATCGAATTAATTCACGTTCTGCTATCAACCAATCAGAAACCAGAATTGCTCCATAAATATTAAACCTTTATGTAGCAATTTCGCATATGTTTTTTCCGTCTCAACACGGGAAGAATCTTTTGCTCTATGGATTCCAACTCGAGAACTGTCTACTGCAAACCAGTCAACTCCCAGGACTTGTGTAGAACAACGAACCATCGGAAACTGTTTTGAAACTGAAAATGGCTTACACTTCTAGAGTTACAATGGTATCTTCTACACTATGCAGTCGAAATTACCCGAATATTACTGAATTATTAAACAAAACAACTTTAATCGTGTTAGCAGGTGAAAATTTTCCGGCATCTTGTTTTCAACCAATACGGAAAATTACCTCACTCTTGAATTCTCCTGTGTTTTACGATCGTTTTCATCAAATTCTGTTTTTATTTTCTTTAATAAATAATTTTCTACCTAATCGATTTTCGTAATTTTTAATATAATCATTT
>NC_136485.1:107099639-107172578 GCF_053919585.1 Euprymna scolopes
AAGAGTGGTTAAAATCATTAAAAAATATCTCTTGGTTGGAATGAGATAGTGAGTGAATGTCTGGCATTCGGTAGGATGCACCATTCCCCAGCTAAAACAAAATGATAGAAAAACTAGTACATAACATGTACTGAATAACAAAACATGTTTGTAAAGATATTACTCTTTCAAATTTGGTCAAGTAAAAAAAAAAAGAACTGGTTAACTTGAATAAAATGAAACACCTGCTCATAAATGATAAACAGCAAAAATCTAAGAAACACATTTGAAGTTCACTTACAATGATTCCGGGAGAGTTTGAGAGTCGTATGCAAACCTTTTAAATAAAAATCCACATCTAACAAAACATAAGCGTCGTCTAGAATAAACATGAATTTTCATTTTCATTTGAAAATATTTACAACGTTGCAATTATCATAATAACATCAAGGGAAATTCTGTAAAATGAGTTTGATAAATAAAACTGTTTTTCTTTTCAAATTTTTAAACAATTTATTCATAAACAGAGAAAGAACGAGAAAAAGCGAATCAGAAGGTTGCGTGTTTAAATCATAAGAATCACCAAATTTTGTAGAGAAAATAATCCAATCAGAAAGAATGACAGGGTTGATCTATGTTTCGGTAGTGAAAGTTTCGAATCTTTTGTCGTTAGTATATAGTTATAGTTATAGTTATAGGCCAGTAATAATCAAGACAAATCTCTCACTAATTTCTCACTTTTAAACAAAGTCCAAAAAGAGTATCAAATCTGATAATTCCCGCACTATTGGCCAAGCTCCAACTTGTGTCCCATCTCCGCAATATTGCATCCCTGTATTTCTTAGATGTAACTGCATATATTGCTCTGTAAGCCCATTATTCCTAAAATAAGTATATTAGCCTACCCCATAACAATCTATGAAAAATATAAATTGCATTTTAATGACAACAAACAACAAATTCAGAATGCTCAGTTAATGCTAATCTCACCATATGCTTAACGAGCTACTTCTCATCGGAAAACGCTTCTTTTTTTTCTTTATCGGTTGTTTATCATCAATAAAATTTAATTACTTTTTGTGGGGATAGACGTTGCTATTTTTTCTGAGATTTTCATTCTCTCTATACTATATGATAATAGTCATTATTATGATTATATGATAAAGTCATTCGGTATAATCTGAAATATAGGATTAGTTTTCGATCTGGGCTCGTTCCAGGCTTGAGACCTATGGTACAATGTTAGACTTTGTCATTGTTTTCTGACATTGCTTTTCTCTCTACAATGGTGTATGATAAAATCATTTGTTATAATCTGGAATACAAGATATTATGCACAGCAAACTGTTAGTTAATAAGAATATAAATAAATTAAAATTTATCAAGCAAAAATAAATATATATATATAAAATAAATAATGCATAGTCGATAAAGTACAGAATAGATATCAGTCGAGAATTTGTAAAAAAAAAAAAAAAAAAAAAAAAAACTAAATTAGAGTAAACGCAATAGAATTTAATTTTTTATCTACCTGTATACTTTTAATGTGTGAAAGCTAAATATTTTTGTTTTAACATTTGTTATAGTCAAGATTGTTTCCTCTTTTTATCTTCCCGGTTTTGCTGTCCATTTGGTTGAATAATTAAATATGGTCAAGTGAACAAAAAAGCTATATCTTAACATGGGCAAAGAAAGAATTTTCAAGTTATCTGAGTGAAAGATAAGTATTAATCAAAAGGGATGATATGTTGCTCGTCACAGTCACCCCCTCTGCAGAGCAAAAGCGAAACTTTAAAGGAAGAGACAATGTTGACTATAACCTGAAATTTTAGAAAAGGTGTCTGATTGACACATAGGAAAAAAAAGAAAAAAAACACAAAAACAATGGCTACCGAGATGTAGCTTACCTTTTCTAAAATTAGATCATGGCGTATGGTTTTCTGAGAGATTTTGCTTGAGGGGGGGATTTGCTACTCTTATTTATGGTTAGTGATAGGTTAAGTAATCTAGTTTATTATCTTTGAAATTAACCAAAGTTAAGCAATTACCTCGAAAATGTGGGCCAGCATTTTTTTGTGTGTCGATATGACATCTTAAATCGAAATCTAACTCTGAAATAATAATAAAAAAAAAACCTAAAAGCAGTTTCGACACGTTAAAAGTATACAGGTCAGTAAATAATATACTTCTACTGCATTTGATATAAATTATTAGTTCATTTCCTTTCTTTTTATTTTTGCAATTTACCAACTGTTAACTATTCTGGATTTTTATTCATATATTTTGTTTATAATCATTTAAGGAAAAGAAATAATGTCTTCAGTTATCCAGACAGAACCAAACACAAGGAAATTTTAGTATAGACAGATAAACAGAAAACAATTAAATTAAAGTAAAACATACTTTGATACCAGATCTTGAAATTATCTGCATTAGTCAAAGTGTAAAAACAAAAGGGATAGAAATAGCAACATAAGAATGAATAGAATAACATGCTTTAAAAGGGAAAACCAAGCTGAATGAAGAGAAATATGTTCATAATGCATAAAATTGTGTTGGCATCACTGATTAATGTGCTGATGTCAGACGAATGATGAGCTGATGTCACGGATAAATATGCTGATGTCAGAAAAATATCAGCATCATCAAGAGTTTTTAACTATATTATATAATATGTAAAAATTTGGGGGGATATATTTCTTCTTTTTTCCTCTTCTTTCTTTTTCTTGAGTTTGCTTCACTGCTGCTGATGTTATTCGTCATATGACTAATTTCTGCCTGTTGATTGATCTGCACATTCGGTGTTTTGTGATAAAATTTAAGCTGAAGGCAGTTTGGACTTGACACTTTAAATGTGTTGAATGCTATCTTCTCTCAATCTAAGCAAGACATTAAAATGTTGAAGTGAACTCGTCTAAGTTACCTGGCAAAGTTTATAATGTTAAAGTGATTGTGTCTAAGTTGCCTGATGAATTCATATCTCACTGAGAGAAATTTATTTCAAATAAATCCTAGAAATCTGTCGAGAACTTCGCAGTTAAATATGTTGGAAAATACCAGCTTGCAGGAAAGCCACATGTAGGAAATATTGTCACTTGAAAGGATTGAATTGGAAGTGCCTATTACTATGACTAGATATTTTTTCTAAGGCCTGAAGAAAATGGATATGCCTCAAGCTGCAGTTTTTGTAAGCAAAAAAAAAAAAGAACATTTCTATTCTGACCAGACTCAAAGAAGGAACGAGGAAGTTTCCCCCCCCGCCCCGGACTTCTTGCCTCTTCAGAGAATGTTATTATACAAAGAACTAAGTGCATTTTTTTTCAGGTTATTCATTCAGGGAAATGAGGAAATTCCTTGTTATAAAAAACACTCTTGGAACACTATTTCCAATAATAAGTTATCTTTGTTCGCAAATATTTCAACTAATCTACTCAAGAGGACTTTTATTTAAAAAATGACGACATTACTAAATGTAAGCTTAAATTGCAAATAAAGGAAGCGAACTTTATCGACTTTGCTAAAGTATTTTGACGTTTCGAATAAAAAAATCCTACATTGGTTGAAATCTCATATCACAGCAATAAGTAAAAGAAAAGGCCCTTTCAACCCGTCTTTCTTTCTATCTTTCATAATTATTACCACACAAAGGACTTTCTTTGTAGCTGAGAGCAAAATCTTAGCAGCAAACAGCTCGTGAACTTTTTGGCTCCAAGTTTTTTTTTCTTTTCTTAATAAAATTGTTTGTTTGTTTCTATCCACCAATCTTTTTCTCTTCTCATTTTCTTTTTTTTTGTTGTTGCTTTTCTTTGTCGTTATATTGCTAACGTTTTTATACATCGAAGTGATCTTTATTGGAAGTGATAATAATTTCGACAAACCATAACTGAAAGAACATGCAGACTCTAATAACCAGTTCAATTAATAGAAAAACGACTGGGTTTTGCACTAACCTTTCAACTGGTTTTATTTTGTTGCATTTTTTCTTTTCACTTATATATATATATATATAACCTTTTCTAAAACTATATATATATATATATATATATATATATATATATATATATATAATTAGTTGTTTTTGAATTTTGTTTTCACTTATATATACATAACCTTTTCTAAAACTAATTGATATATATATATATATATATATATATATATATATATATATATATATATATATATATTTAAATAAGGGGGTGGTCACCAACAATATGTATTTTTTAACATTATTATTCCGTGTCTTGGTTTTTCATTGAGAATTATGTTTAGAGCATTGTAATACTGTTTTTAAATCATTTTTAACGCGTTTCAGACGTTCTGTGAAGCGTCCTCTTCAGAAATTATTTTCAAAATGTGTTGGAGATGTAAAAATAGCATTTTCGTAGTTCATTTGAAATGTTTCCAAGAGGTGGAGACGTGTAAGTGTCTACTATTCATTGCTGGTGGAGACGTGTAAGTGTCTACTATTCATTCCAATGTTCAATTTTTATTACTGTTTTATTGGGCTGTGGTCACTCCTATGTTGTGTTTCTCTCTCTCACTCTCTCTTTCTGCGTGTGTATATATATTAGTTGTTTTTGAATTTTGTTTTCACTTATATATACATAACCTTTTCTAAAACTATATATATATATATATATATATATATATATATATATATATATACATATATATATATATATATATATGTATATATATATATATATATATATATATATATATACATATATATATATATATATATATATATACATATATATATATATATATATATATATATATACATATATATATATATATATATATGTATATATATATATATATATATATATATATATATATACATATATATATATATATATATATATATACATATATATATATATATATATATATATATATATACATATATATATATATATATATATATTGTTTTTGAATATGATAAAATAATATTGAGCGTAAATTAAAACTACATGAAAAATTAGTAGATAAATACGTTGAATCAGACTCAAGTAACTCTTCCTAAAATTCAAAATGACGGCAATAACAAAATATGTGATGTAATACAAAAAAAAGCTACATCAGATCTAAATTTTTCTATGGAGAATTGGATGCTGAGATGAAATTTGTTAACTATGAATCAATTGGGCCTGGATCTAGTAATTCCCCTTTTACTAAATGCTTAGTATTATAAAGGAAGGATCAAGAGCAAGTAGAGTAATACTGGGAATGAAGTGGCACACTCCCCTACACCTCGGTGTAGCAGTTCATGAAAAGGAAGCCTTCAAGTCGCCCTCGACTATAGTTGACCTTTTAACTTTATCTAAGTATATGAATGTCTTGCATACAGGGATTCCTTCCTATAAAATGGTGACCCTATGTGCACAACGACAACAGACTCATTTGATATTTTTCATGCTTTCTACAAAGCTAGGAACATTTTTCACTCGTGGATAAGAGTAAACAAACAAAATACATTGTCAACTGATGGATAAAGAATATTATGTGCGTACTGAAACCAGCAACTGGAATTAATAAAGTTTGATTACTGTCTATTTTTCCGTTTTTCTATTCCACTTTTTCTCGGGAACTGCAGAGCCAATCAGGCTTAAATTTTGTATGGACCTTTGTTATGATAAAGTGCAGCGAATCAAGTATTATGGTACCTATTCGATAAACAGTTAGGGATTAATAGATATTGATAGGATTATCATTTTAGTTTGACTTTTTCTTTGAAACTACTGGCAATCTGACTGAAATTTTACATGGACCTTTGTTATGATTATGTACAACGATCTAAGTATTATGGTATTCGCTTGATTCACTATTATGAACCAACAGGGATTAGTATTTAATGCCCAAATTAGCACAAATTTAACCGTATTCAACCATCAATTTGATATAAAGCTCTTATTCTAAGGCAACGTGCCATAACTTTTTCCTAAAAAAATACCAGAAAGTCTTTTTTTAATATCTATTATGAATTAGTAAAATACAAACTTTGTGCATGAATATGATTTTTCCTCAGGTAGTTGTACCACATTTATTTTCTGTATTCCTGGTACAGAATCTCGAAGATTAGATTTGAATCACAATGAAAAGATACAAAGTTGACTTTCTATTGGAAATCGTTGGATGGTTTGGGAGCTTCATTGATTTTATGGAAAATCTATTTTGTCATGTTCGAATCAAGCTTTTGTCAGCTATCAATATGGGCCACGTCAATATAATATGGTTGACTTTTAGACTTCTTTCACAGAAGAATAAATAAAGGAAAAATGTTAAATATGAAATGAAACTTTTTGACAGATGCAACACGCATCCCCATCTTCTCGAAAACATTTGTTATTAAATGGCTTTTGAAAACTCTTCGATTATAGAATAAAAAAACCCTGAAAACAATGATTAGCTCAATTTTTAGTTGGGGCTCAGTTTTCCATGTAAATTTGAATCTAATTTTTAATTTTGTTTTTACTATAAAATAAAAATTTTTATTTATGAATTTATTTTTTATACCTAACAAATATTTTATGTACTAGTTGTGACGTTTTTAGTGAGCATGTGTTCGGGTATATCTTTTCAGAACATGTGGTCGGTTTTGTGTGTTGCATTTTCATGGATAACATATGAGTGCCAGAAGAAACAGATAATATGAGACGATGTTCAAAGGGATGACAACATATATAAAAGGCAAAAAGGCTTTTTTCATTGGGGTTCTCGGGGGAGGAGGTAACTATGTTTTAGAACTGAATACGATTTGCGAACGGTCGTTGTCTCTACATTTATTTTGAGTGAGGTTTTTTTTTAAAACCTGGTTTCCCGTGTTTGTTTGTTTGTTTGTTTTTTTTTAAACCTGGTTTCCCGTGTTTGTTTGTTTTTAAACCTGATTTCCCGTGTTTGTTTGTCTTGTATAAATAAAGCGAAACTGAATCGAATCAAATCAGCTCGCTGGCCTTTGTGGCCGGCATATCTTAAAGGCAATCAGCTTTGATCAATGTGGGGAATACCCTTCATATCAGACAATTGCTATTCATTTGAGAGTTCCTCCTTTTTAAGGGGAGCTCAGTTTCCCCAACATCTTGGGGAAACAAATAAATGAAACAGCGGAAAGCTGAACTGGCTTTCAGCCAACCTTCATTTCTGCACCTGTGTGCAAGTCAACTTTTTGATTGACATCGCTAAATTTGAACGCTTTTAACTTCCTATGGCCTCGTAGCATTGTGGTGAGATGTCACATTTTTTTTCCACTTTCTTTTCTGCTTTTGGGTTCGTCCCCGGGTTCGAGTCTCCTTCCCTACTAACATTTTTCTTTTTTTCTTTTACACCTCCAAACAACCAGGCAACGCCGGATACCCCCGCTAGTAAGTGCTTAAGAAAGAATACATTACTGTCCCAATACAACCAGAAAGATACATCTTGTCAGGGAAAAAAATAAATAATGTAAATATTAATTACTTTATGTTGGTCTAGTATATGCGATTGATACCAGTAAGAGTGCCTGAGAGATACAACACCAGTGTTTGTAAAAGCTATGAAAACATAGTCAACCAGTTGAATCATATTTCATGGCTTTAAACGACTAGCCAGAAAGGGAAAGAGAATAAGATCTCATCATAACTTTCACACAAGTGTGAAACAAGTTTCCTTAACTTCTGGACAGAAAAGTGTATTCCCTAACGATGACCAAACTAAATGTAACCAAAGCATATAAGTCTTTCAACAAAATAATCTGGTTTACAAATGCGTTTTTAGAATTTTCGAACAAACATGATCATTAAAGTTAAACATATAGCAAACTCGTCAACCTGAAAGAGAAATGATTCGTATCAGGCCGAATTTGATAATAGAATCAAGACATGAGTACATAAAAGATGCTACAAAATCTGTGCAAAAAAAGTAACTTCCCTTTTATTTGTCTAGAAAATGTCTTACACTTGCTAGTATCCTTTATAAAGCTAACATACTGACGGCCAGTATGCAAGTCTCCTAGACCTTTTTCTCACAACTTGCCCTGAACTATGTTCAGCTTCCGTTGTCTCCACTTGGATCTTCCAACCACTTTGTTGTATCAGTTAAGATAAAAATGAAATGTAATAAGTCCTCAGATGTATCTCTCCATCGTATAGTATATCCATACTCTATTTATATCAAATCTACCTCTGTGTTGCATGTTTAAAATGAATGTGTCCTCTATAGTATCAGACCTGACAGAATGGTTAATTGTAGGTATAGACCGTTTCATACCCTCAAAAAAGTTCCAGCAGAAATCTAATAGCTAGCCGTGGTTCTCTCCAGAATGTGCTGCTGCCATTGCGCACAGAAATCACTTTTTCCATTGCTTCCAACGTAATAGATATACTGAGACAAAAGTCGCTTTCAGGACTGCTAGCAACTACTGTAAAAAAGTAATAAAGAACGCAAGAGAGCTGTATGCTCAGCCATTAAGTCCAAAGTAGCTGAGCAGTGGCTTGGTACCCACCAGTTTGGGCAAATAGCAAACAGAATCCTGAACAGAAGCATGTGCTCTATCCCAACTATCATCAATGGACCTGAGGTACTCTCGTCAGCATCAGACAAAACCGAACTCTTTGTCAAGAACTTTGCAGCTAATTCTACCCTTTGCGACCAAGGTTGCTAACCCCCAATATTTCCTCCTGTATCAGAAAACACGCTATCTGATATACAAATATCTGTATGTGATGTTGCCAAGCTAATCAAAAACCTTGATTCCAGTAAAGCAACCGGACCTGACGGTATTCCAATTATAGTACTCAAAAAACTTCAACCAGAACTAGCGCCCATACTTACAAAACTTTTTAAATGTTGTCTTAAGGAGAATTGCTTCCTATCACCCTGGAAAATCTCATCAGTACACCCTGTATTTAAAAATTCAGGTGATCGCTCATCTCCCTCTCAATTCAGGCCAATAAGTCTCCTGTGCGTTACGAGTAAATTGCTGGAAATTGTGTTAAATAGAGAAGTAATCAACTATCTCAGTAAAAATAACCTTCTTAATAACATGCAATATGGTTTCCATTCTGCTAGATCTACAGCGGATGTACTTACAGTTATATCTCACCGAATCTCTCGACGGAGACTACCTTTCTAGGGCAATTGCTCTTGACATATCAAAGGCCTTTGATAGAGTATGGCATAAAGGTTTACTTCACAAAATCTCCAGCTACGGTATAGCTGGAAATGTCTTCTCAATTATTAAATCATTTCTCTCTGATAGGTTCATAAAAGTAGTGGTTGATGGGCAGAAATCAGAAGCTCTTAGTATTAATGCTGGAGTTCCTCAGGGATCTATCTTGGGCCCAACTCTCTTCCTGATCTACATTAATGATCTTCGAAATCACATCCTTACATCATTTGTAGACATTTATGCTGATGACACTACTATCTATGTTAGCACATCTAAGACCATAAACGACCAAGTTTTCTCTGATTCTCTCTCTTCTGATCTTAAGCAAGTAGTACAGTGGGGAAAGAGGTGGCTTGTTACTTTTAATACATCTAAAACCAAGCTTTTATCTTTACATCATCAACGCTCTGATCCCCATCTAGCATCAATTGAAATGAATGGCTCTCGTCTTGGGGAGGCCTCATGTTTTGACAAGCTTCTGAGCTTGAACTTTACTCCTGATCTTAAATGGAACACATACATTAAATCCATTGCCAAGGCCATTGGATATTAAATGGAACACATACATTAAATCAAGGATGCTGGAAAAATGGTGGAATCCTTCTATCAATCCAGTAGATATCTCACTGCGTATGCAATTCTCTATCTATGTAAGAGCCAGGTACGTCCAAGAATACAATACAGAAGAGATGTTGCAAATTTGTCTCTGCTTTATCGTTATTTTCAAGGCAAGTGCTCGACTGAGCTCCAATCTATGGTCCCCCCTCGCCAAACTTTTACAAGAAACACTCGTCTAGCAGAAAACACTATCAATAATTTCCCCCACTCTTTATCTGTGCCTAAACCTAAACGTAGATTCCATGAACAAAGTTTCTTTCTTAGAACTGCACGCCCATGGAATTGTCTTCCGTTTCCCTGTTTCCAGCTGACTACAATATGGTTGTCTTCAAGTCTAACGTAAACAAGGTTTTGATGAGCTGTTCCATATAAGTTAACAAATTTACCGAATTTCCATTACTTTATTCTCCAATTTCTACTATACACTCTTTAACCCTTATCCTCGAGTGGCCTTTTGGCCTTGATAAGTGGTGATGCCTTTGTAAAAAAAACTAAAAAAAAACCCATTCGTCCATGCATGCAGTATTGTTATTAGATTTCCACTAGTTTACCTCTCTCAGATAAGTTAAAAAAATATCTCTAACCGTCACTATTTGCCAGACTCCAACCTCTGTCACATCGCTACAAAGTTGAATTCCTGTGCTTGTTTTCTAAATACTTCCATGAGACGTGCTCTAATAAATTTATTGCATTTGTAACCCCTCAACATAAATATCCTCAATCTACCCAATCCCACCCCTTCACCATAGAATTTTTTTTTACACTAGGCATATTTTTACTGACTCATAAGGGGTTACTCTTAGATTTATAGAAGGACAACCTGGATGGTAAGTTAGGCAGCAAAATATTTCGATTTCTGCATGTCGGCACGGTTAAGAAAATAAAGAACAGTGAGGGAATTCCAAAGGTAAAAAACCTGAGGAAAAGAAGCTATTGTAATCTGAAGATTTTATTAAAATTATTTTGAAAAAAAAATAGCATTTTCCCTGGGTAATGTCGATGTAAGCAGCATCATTTCATAGGAAACTAAATGTGTCGTACATATCTGCCAATTTAAAAAAAATTTTCCTCCATATATTCTGTCTGTTTGTTTTTCCCGATCCTTAAACTATATCCGATGGTGAGGCCCCCAGCTTGCGGGCTGTGGGGAGTGTGGAGCCACCCTTGAATGCCATTGCTCCCAGGTCCACTCTGACCCGGAGTGGTAGTACCTGTTAGAGTCACAACTATGGTTAAATAGAAACCGACTTGAAAAAAAAAAATATTCTATTAAAATATTGTTCTTCAAAATAACTGGATTCGGCATTGCGTTGATATGCCGTAAACCAAAAACAACCAACCAACTGTTTGTTTTTCCGTTTTTCTTATTTGCATTATACATTTATTTTCATGATAAAAAAAAGATACTGTAGTATGCACATGTTCACTAAAGAATTGTCTGAGTTACCTCACTTGGAGATATATCAGTTATATTCTTTGGATAGATTTATTCTGGCCATGAAAAGGAACTCTTCTGCCCAGAAGTCAAAAAAACTCCTTTCACACACGTGTAAAAGTTAAGGTCACTTCACAGCACATACAACCTTATACTTTTTGTACCGCGCTGATGAAATCCGTGCATTCTATTTGTATTTTTTATATACATATTAACGTTTAAAATGAAACCAGTTGAAATAACCACTATTTTGTATGCATGCATCTAAATATGTTAAAGTGAATTGATTTTTCAAAGACAGAAAAAAACCATTGGCAATTGTTCACCCTTTTCGGTGCTAATGCAGGGAGTGATCTTTTTTTTAAATCATATTTCCACGTTTAATTAAAGTTTTATGTTTTTTTTTATTCAATTGTAAGGTACAGAATAGGTACAAAACACCGTCCCCTCCCCTTCCCATGTTAAGAATGGCTTTTTAAATCATAACGTTATTTCAGCACGGATCACTCTCTGCATGAGTACCCCATTCTCTAAATGCACATAGAATAATGGAAGTTCGTGTAGCAGATTTCAAGAATGATATAGAAATTCTTTTGGAGGAAAAACTTTATGGATAATTTTTACTAGACAAAGGTAGGAGGCAGTTTATTTAATATTTTGGTAGTTATGCAGAATACAGACCGTACTGAAATGTTAGAAACCCATTTTTAACATGAGGGCGTTTTGTAACTACTTTCATTTAACAATTTAATAAATAAAAGATAAATAAATAATAATTGAATTTAACTTGAAAATCTTATCTAAAAAATGACAATCCATCTTCTGCATAAGTGCCAATTTTTTAATATTTGTTGACTTCATTCCCGACTTTGAACTTGTATTTGAACATTTAAATTCTGGAAAAATATGAAGTTTCCTTCAATAACTACAAGAAACCTTGTCTACCACCAATAGCAATGCCTGAAAGTACTTCCTTTAAACTCCTCGGCCTAACGTTTACAGGGAACATGAACTGGAATATATACATTGAGAGCATTGCCAAGGCTGCTGCAAAGAAGGTGGGCTATCTCTACTGTGCCAGAAAATTACTTACGCCTGAAAGTATCATGTACCTTTATAACGCCACCATTCGCCCATGTATGGAGTACTATTGTCACATTTGGGCTGGTACATCTGCTACTTGTCTCTCACTCCTGGACAGGGTTCAAAAGAGAGTCGCCAACCTGATAGGTCCTAAACTGTCATCTAGGCTTCAGCCTCTGTCCCATCGACGAAATGTTGAATCCCTCTGCTTGTTCTAGAAATACTTTAATGGTGAATGCTCTGATGAACTGCAAGCAGCAAGCACTTGTACCTCCTCGACATGACTACCCCCGACAAACCCGACATGGTACTCATGCACTTATTGATCCGTGCTAAAATAATAACGTTATTATTTAAAAAGCCGTTCTTAACATGGGGAGGGGAGGGTGTTTTGTACCTATTCTATACTTTAACCTTACAATTGAATAAAAAAAACATATCATAAAACTTTCATTAAACTTGGAAATACGATTTAAAAAATAGCGTGGATTAGCACTGAAAGCCTTTACTCCAATAGTTTCTTCCCCAGAACTGCAAATCTTTGGAACTCCCTTCCGGGATTCTGTTTTCCCAACTGTACTGATATGCAGAAGTTCAAGTGTAATGTGAACAAATATCTTTCTACTCCTATATAAATGCCCCCGCAAATTATGTCCCCGATAGTAGCCCCCTACTTCAAAGTGGCACTTGCCTTGTTTGGGGTGAAAATTGAATTTAAAAAAAAAATTATATTTGGTTTGATGAAAGTTACCGGAAAAAAATGTCAATATCTCTGATATTTATTGTAAAAAATCCTGGACATTTAATTTAAACTATCCGATTCATTTCATTAGGAAATAAAAAAATAAACGTAATAAGATTCCGTCTTATTACCATACAACTTTTATACTTAAGGTGTTTTATGCTTTAGGTTGGCATGCATGTTTGATTGGGGCTACTGAAAACACAATCAACTTGGAGTACCTATTTACTATGCCTCCCTACGGGACAGAGTTAGACACCAGGGTCGTTTTTTAACGTGGAGAAAAGGTACAAAAATAAAAAAATTGTCTCTGTCGTGAAGGACTGATCCTCCACCGAAAGAGAACAAGAAATGGAAGTGCAGCATCTGAAGAACAGATACTACACTTTGATCTTGACCAAAAGGCCAAAAAAGTTTCATGTGACAATTTTTCAGTATTTGTAAAATAAAGCCAATTTTAAAAATTGGATTGAATTTTATCCAAGATACAAGGCCAATTGGAAATATTAAAAGAATGTACTTATGCTATCATGCTGAAATGCTAATGTTGAAAGTCATTCTTAACGTGAGGAGGGAGGATGTTTTGTAACTCTTCTGTACTTTCACCTAACAATTTAATAAAAAGACATTGTGAAACTTCCATTTAAAAAACAGCATGGTAACATAAGTGTCTAAGCACCGAGAATATTTTTCGTAAATTTTTACTTTAACTGTAACTCAACACTCACCTTTAAATTGACTTTTCTAGGTTTTCGGGTATGCTGAAAATGAATATCACATTCAAATTTGGGACAGAAAAGTTTTCTGGATATAGACATTTCCAATGTATTAATGAATTTAATGTGCATTAGTACTCGTTCAGTTGTGAAAAACATGTCTACCAGTGAAAATATAACAGAGGTCTTATATCCAGAAAACCATTTTCTGACCAAAATTTGAATGTGATATTTGTTTTCAGCATACCCGAAAACTTGTAAAAGTCGCCAATTTAATGGTGAATGTTGAGCTGTAGTTAAAGTAAAAAAAAAAAATACCGAAAATATAAAGAACTTTAAGCATAACTATAAAACTTTAAAAATTACAGGATTCGGGATTAAATAATCCGAAAATAATGCCGTAAAACAAAACAACCAAACCTTGTTAGTAGCTTACATTACAACAAAAATCTCCGGATACCTATTCCTGGTAAGCACGCTATATACGATAGAATCTATAGAATTTCAATTTCTTGTTAATTCCATAGTTTGCGACAATAATTAAAATTTTTTTTTTTACTTAAATGAATACCTAAACATTTATTAATACATACTGAAATTGGTAATCTCCAAAAATCTGACTCTTCTGGCGGCCATGTTGTAAGCCCTAACGGTATTTTTGGAGATTACCCTGAAATTTTCATTAAGAGTAGAATAATTTTGATTTGAGGATTTTTTTTCTGATCTAGGTTTAGTTTAGCAAAAATCTGTTTTGCTCGGTTCACATTGTATAGAAGTATCAGTACTCGATTAAGCTATCCTCGTTCGTAATTGGAACTGCTTACGTGATAACTACAAACCTATTCGTAAAAAGCACCTGAATACAATAGAACCAATAGGATTTCAACATAATCAATTTTGTAGTTCGCGACGGTATTCATAACATCAATCACACCCCCCTCAAAGAAAGAAAAAAAACTTTTATTTACAAAGTTCCTATCGAAGCCGGTCATTTTTATCACCAAAAATAAAGGTTACTTTAATCTGATAATGCCCGTTCCTACAGCCACTCCCCTGCTCCCTGAACAAATAAATTATATATGATTTATAATCATGAGAACCGAACCGGAATTTGGTGTTTACTTGATGTTTCTTTAAAGCCAAGGGCATTCATAATTACTGAACGCTTCAAGAAAGATGAGAAGCCAAGGTGAGGTGTAGCTTTTCCTCGAATGTGTATATAAAGACACAAAATGGATGACTTAAATCAGATTACACTATCGAATAATTTATTGCGGCTCAAATCTTGGCAGAGTCAACAAATCAATAAATTTTGTTGAAATATTGTGATTTGGCAACACTTATTTAGGACAGATGATACTTTTCAAAGCAAAAGTTTGAAAGCTGAAATTGTGTAACTTTTCACCGAAACGACATTTTCTTTGTAATATTTAACAAGTATCATTGAAAGATGTTCAAGTACTTCCATTTCTTTTTAGAAAGAAATAATAAAATGCCAAATATACGCACTTACGGACCGTGCTATTATTTGTAGATAAGATTTTCGGTGCTAATGCAGAGACTGACCCGCGCTATTTTCTTAAATCGTATTTCCATTAATTAAAGTTTTATGATATGTTTTTTTATTCAATTGTAAGGTTAAAGTACAGAATAGGTACAAAACACCCTCCCCTCTCCATGTTAAGAATGGCTTTTTAAATAATAACGTTATTATTTCAGCACGGATCACTCTCTGCATGACTACCAGATTTTCAACTTAAATTTTATAGCATATTTTAAATTAAGTTAAAAAACAGAATTTTTGGAATCCCCCTATTCCCATGTTAAAGAGTTTCTAGATGTTTTTTTTCCAGCACGGTTCGTATTCTGAATAAGTATCTAAATATATTTAATGGTATTCTTTTTAGAGATAACTGATATTATTAGATGTAGTTTGGTAATTGTGTGGTTTAGAATTTGCTGAAATGTTATTTAGAAAGCAATTCTTAACATGGAGAGTGCTTCCGGACTATTCTGTTCTTTTATCTAACAATATAAACAAGATACCATTAAAATTTAATTTGAAAATCCTATTTAAAAATATTACATGCAGTATTTTTTATACCGTTATCTTATTTAGAATAGTAATTGTATTTATGCAGAATAAGAACCGTGCTGAAATGTTATTTGGAACCCCATTAACATGTTGAGGGTAGGACGTTTTATAACTATTCTGTACTTTCACCTAACATGTTAATAAGCAAACATACAATAAAAATGGAATTTAAATTTTTAAATACTATATAAAAAATAGCATCTGTATTTTGCATAAGTAGCCAATAATTTGACTAACTACTTGAATTTTACGAGAGAAGCAAACTGGCATCTGTCTTATGTGGATGTCCTTTTGGATTAAGGCAGTTCTTATTCTTTCAATCCAGGATGATTCATTTTGGGAATTATATTTTCCCCACATAAAACCATTCTACTTGTAGTGAGGTTTTATGTGGGGAAACTCCAAGTAAATAGGGATTCTTTGAAGAATCTCTGAAGAGCCATTGATATTGAAATTAATTTTTTCGTTTTATTGGATTTCTACATCTGTACTTTAAAAGTGAAAAATACAAAAAAAAAAAAAAACAAAACATTTTAACTTTAAAGTGACTATATCACTTTTAATTCTAACATAAGAATAATCAGTCATTTCCGGGTCACCAGATGGTAATCATTCACTTCTGAGCGATATAAGATGTTTAAAGACACTCTTTTGCCTAAAAATAAAAAAAATACTGCTTAGTTTTTCTAACAGTTTAGTTGTAATTGCCTACAAATAATATTTCAAAAAGAATTCTCACAGGGTGCAGAACTCCAATGATATCAAATCATTTTTGATTTTGATTTTCTATACTAGAATCTGAAAATTATTTGCCAATACTTCACGACAGAAGATACTTTTTAAAGCAAAAACTTTTTACTTAAATATTCCACAAATGGGAAAGACATTCGTGGTTTTGCAACAAACAACAAAACAATAAAATTGTAAATATATTTACTAGTATTTTTAAAACATATTTGAACTATTTTATGCCACTATCATATTAAAAATTTTATCCAATCCAACTTCATAACACTTATGAACAATTATATGGTATTGGAGACATTTATATTGAAAATAAGTTTTGATATTAGCGGAGGTCCGCATCCTGTAATGTAAAATGATTGCCCACACCTGGACCAGATAGTGTTTTTAAGTACTGCCCTTAATCTAATTTGATTTTCTTAAATAAAAAAAAATCTACTTGGTCAATTTTGATTTTTAAAAAAATTTTCTTCATACCATGACAAGTAGGTACACCATAAAGATTCATTTTTGTTTTCCTAAATAAGTGCTGTAATTTGTTTTTAAATATTAAATTGTTTTTCCAAATAAGCACTGTAATTTGCTTTTAAACAAAGTAATGAATAACCTTGATTACAAAAATCCACCAAAAATGAGAATTATTAAATTTTAATGACATTTTTTTAATGACATTGGCACTACTACTGTGTCACCCGAGATCAAGAACAACAAAATAGAAGAGGTTACTCTCCTACTTTGCTCTCCTCTTACCCTTTCCTGGTATGCAACATTAAAACAAAACGCATCATGGTTCTTGTTCCCAGGCATGTATAGTTTAAACAGATCTGCTCTATCAAAAGTATTCAGCACGTTTGAATTAACATATACTACTGCCTACATAATACCATCTTACTATTATTGCTTCCAGGCAACACAGTATTTTGTCTAGTATACAAACATTGTAACAAAATGTGTTGATGTTTATCTTGGACAATGCAGCATTTAAATACACTTACTCTTTCAAAGATATTTAGCACTTTATACTAAAAGATATTAGCACTATATACCACTATATATATATACCACTTACCAAATATAATCTTTTATTGTTCCAGACTATCTTGCCTAGCATATAATACCATAAAATAACACATCGAAGTTGTGCAATTCCTTGTACCACTCCTCCCTTCACATCATAATTTGAAGAGAAGTAACATTAAGGACAATAGTCTGAAAGGAATATTAAATAAAAGCTGGGGAATTAGCGTTTCTCAATCTTGAGGAAGAACTTTGCAATTTCTAATCGGCCAGTGGACCAGACATAATTCAAATTTTAATTCAAGCAAAGAACGAGTCAAAGCTTCATCCCCTCCCCATGTTAGTAATAGCTTTCTAACTTTGCAGAAATTAAGAAAAAATACTAGATGAATTTGAATAATTTATGGTAATCGACTTGACCTAACAAGTAGATAATGTTTGTACATTTTTTTCTTAGATATTGGGGTTAATCTGCAATTTATTTTTTTGGTAAATTTTTATTTTAACTGCAACTCACTCATCTTTAAAATGACGACTTTTATATCACATTCAAATTTGGAGAAGACAAAGAGTTTTCTGGATCCAATGAATTTATGAATTACAGTGGCTGTCGCCATTCTTAACACGAGGAGGGTGTTTTGTAACACGCATGTGCATTAGTACTTGTTTCGTTGACAAAAAACATGGTCGCCTGTGAAAACATACATTTTATTGGATAACAAAGATCTTAATTTCCAGAAAACTACTTGTCTGCCCCAAATTGAATTGTGATAATCGTTTTCAGCATACTCGAAACTCGAAAATCGGTAAATGTTGAGCTGCAGTTAAAGTAAAAAATACATTTTTATATCTAAATGTCTGAATTTTGCGCATCATTTACTATGAAGAACTACCTTTTAACATTCTTTTATTTGCATCTCCAAGGGCTGTCACTGATAATTTTTAAACATAGAAAATATAAAATTAAATCGTATTCGTGCTATAGTAAAACTAACGTGTCCTCAAATACCTGACGCACCTTGAGCAAAGAGGAACTGTCTGAAGTTAGTGTTCCTGCTATGATTGGTTTAGATTTTTCATTAAAATGAGATAAAATGGAAGGGCATTGCCACCCTGATTTCAGTATTTAATCAATTGCGAAGAATCTGTAGTCAGTCAAAGTAGCTTAAGATTCGAAAGCTATGACCCTTAACATTTCAATTTTGAGGAGGCTAAAACTTCTTAAGCGTTAACCCTAACCTAACCCTTACATTTTTTCTGTGGCTTTCCAATAAAATGTTTTTGCGACACTTAAGATTCTACATCAATAGTCGATACCGAAATCCTCTAGATGCTCATTCCTTGATCAAATGCGTGTATTATGCTAGTTAAGAAATTATGTTTTCAGAATTTTTTAGATGAAGGTTGATTACTTGTATTATTCGGACTATTGCTCTCACCTTGAGTTATTTTCACAATGTTTCAGTCATACTTTATAGTATGACCGAAAGTATTTCATACAATTCAATTTTACATTATTCTTCTGGAGGTTGAAGGTTCAGACATCAGTATGGGTGACACTCAAAATATAATTACGAATTTCTTGGCACGTCTATCCAGTTATGGTTGACTGAACGAGAACATGTTACCTCCATAGATTAAATAAAGGGTTCCATTTGAAATTCATTACAGATTCTGGAGTTTGACACGATACACATCAAGAAGGTCGAAGATTGCATCGATCAAAACGTGAAAATAACTCAAGATGAGAACAGCAGCCTGAAGAATCCAAATAATATGAATATTTAAATATTTGAATTGTATTGGTGTCCATCTAAGATTGAGCATTACCAACTGCACGACTTGTCCGTTAATCTTTTGTCTAGAAATGTCAACTTTGGTAAATTCTTTACTTTCTTTCCACCTTAACACTCACCTTTAAAAAATGACGACTTTTGTACTTTTTCGGGAATGCTGAAAACGAATATCATATTTAAATTTTATGCAAACAAGTAGTTCTCTGGATATTAAGACATTTATTATCTAATGTAATAATATCAGTGGCGTTCGCTATTATGGGGAGGAGAAAGATGCTTTGTAACACACGTGCGCATTAGTACTTGTTCTGTTAGGAAAAATATGGCTATCAATAAAAACATAATGGACTACATTGGATAATAAAGGTCTTAATATCCAGAAAACTACTTAGTTGCGCAAAATTTAAATGTGATATTCGTTTTCAGCATATCCGAAAACCGTTTAAAGATCGTCAATTTAAAGGTGCATGTTGAGGTGGAAAGAAAGTAAAAAAAAAAACAAACAAACAAAAAAAAACTCTGCTTTTGTTACATAGTCTTTACAATGTTTAAGGACAGATTCAGAAACCACGTCGCATCTTATAACTATAAATATAACAATGTCCTTTTATAGCTCGCCGCCGTAAAGCAGGCATACTTAATTCATAACGTGAATGTATTAAGACTGCAAATCTGATAAGTTCTGTTTCGCAAAACATGACTTATTTTTATCCGTCGATAACTTTTTCTTCAGAGAAAAATTCTCGTTTCTGAAATAAATTTAGAATAATGAAATTTGAATAATTGGCAAACAAAACAACTCTTCAAACCATCATCAGATTTTTTTTTCTAACTTCGGCCAATTACCTAGCAGTAAATTTATCAACGTAAACAATGATGAAAATGTAATCAGGAAGATACGTTTATGTTGGCTCGACTTGGACATAAAAATGTCGTGCTGATGTCTTAATTGTGTTACCAGCTTACTGACAAAGAACTAAAAAAACAAACATTCGGTTTTGTATATATTTGTTTTCTTTTTTATTTCCTTTATATTAGCAAATAAATAAAACAAAAGGAAAAGGTCGAAGAAACAGTAAGCTGAATATGACTTATGTATCGACTCTTGATTGGACAAAGTCTCCAATCAAGTTTCTTTCAACCAATCAGAATTCCAGCGCTTAATATATATATCTTATTAAATATTTTTTATCCCAGACTTTAATATATAAAAACATGTCAACAAATGGCAATGTACATATTATACCAATAAAAAATTAAGCCAAGTAAATTGATTCAAATGTTAAGCTTCATGATTATCAGTTTCTGTAATCGAGCATTCATATAAATTTTTCAAAATCAAGACAACAAGAGAAAAAATTTGTTTAGAGCATCATGTGTATTTTTCATAAATGTTACAATTGTTTCGGCAACATTCATACAATTTCAAACTTTGTTATTCAAAAATATTCCAGAATAGCATCTCATCAGACGGTTTGAGAAAAAAAAAAGTTAATTAATACATATCTAAACAGATTTCGATTCTGTTATTAACGGTACCAAGCGACTGAATCCACCTCTCTCTCGCTATGTTTTTTGTTAAATCATTTTTCGATGGGCATGGAATTTATGGAACGTCCTATTTTTGTATTCTTATTTTTTGGATTTAAATTTCGGCTATTTGTTTATCTTAATATTACCTTAGTCTTGGATGTGTTTCTAACCTAATTAAATTTTTTCCTTAGTTATTTATTTGAATTATTTATTTTAAAAGTACCTTCAAATCCTCGATTAAATTCATATGTCTTATCTAGATTGTATTCCATCTCAAAGAGTTTCATATCTTTCGATTTTATCCACGATTTCACGAATTGATTTTACTTGTTTGATGAGAGGTTGATTGTTATTAAAAGGTTACTCTAAAAGAATTATTTTTTAATAAATTTAAAAGAAATGTACATCCCATACTTGTTAATTGAAGAATTTAAAATTTAAAAGTAATTTTTCTAATTTTATTCTTGTCTAATTATTAAAATTTAATTTCTATTGTTTAACTTTTCGAAGACATAATCTCAAAAATATCATGTTTAAAGGGAGATAACCCTGGAAGTCTAATTTTTATTGATTCAACAAAATCTCAAGTTTTAAATTTTCAGGATTCCATATTTTGACTTTATTATTAATCATTCTCATTTAATTTTGCAAGATAAAAATTATATTACTAATCTTACCTTCACAATGCCAATTGCAGTTATATTTCTCATTTGTTTTCAATATTATATACTACTAAAAAATAATTTTACTTCTTCCCAGCTAGTCTGTGTCAGTACCTTGCATTTGATTACTCCTAGAAGTTTTTCTCTTTTTCTTGAGCTGTTGAAGTTACCAGGGTTTAATCTTATTTTCCATAACTATTATTAAGATTAAAACTATTTCTGTTTCTCCCTATTAAGGTTATAATTATTTAATTTTCAATATGTGAAGTTGAAGACATACTAAATTATTTAGATATTTAATTGCTTTAAAATTTAATGTTAAATTTATGGTTCTCCTTATACTTAACTATTAGTATATTCTGTGGATTTTCCTTTATAAATTTATTTCAGCCAGGTTTTAGGTGCGAAAGCAGGAATTTATTCATATGAAGACAACTTAGTATAGCATCCAATTTTTTGTTTAAAATTTTGTTTTTGGAATTCACTATGTAATAAGCTTTAAGTAGGCACAGATTACATCTTTTAGATTTACTTGGTTTATATTTTCTATCCTTTCCACTGTTGACCATTTTAGTTCGTATTATTTTTTATTTTTATGTAGTTCCCTAGTCCAATCGCCTAATACAGTTGTGTTCTTCTTTTCATTTTTAATAATTATTTTTGTTCCATTCTCATTTCCACTTTTGACTTTGGGTCTGATTTTAAAAGACGCGACGTGGTTTCTGAATCTGTCCTTAAACATTCTGTACTATTATCCCCCTCCACTTTACATTTGTACACAGCTTCTGAAATCAAGCAATTGCCTCCCAGTGGACAGTTCATTCGGTAATCTACAGTTACATTTCCTCCCCAAATTTCACTTGATTCAGTTCTATTATTGTTCAAAATTTTGTTTATTTTACCATTATTGGAGCTTATTATAGTGTTTGCTAGATTGACATCAGTCGAGAAAGAAACTGTTCTTATTAATCTATTCTCTGATGGAAAGTTTTTATCAATTATTTTGTAAAATTCCTTGGGGATGTTATTTTGAATGTGTTCACTGAAAGGCGGATTAAACCAGAGTTGTTTTTTTTGCATCTATTTCTCTTATTATCGACAATATGCGCTCCCTCATTATTCTTGATTTTATTTTTTTATTCTTCTTCTTATTATTTATTTCTGTATATCTGTTTCATCCTTCGCGTTTCCTTTTCCTTTCATTGCCATGTTGTATGACATTGTGCGGTTTGTTTTGCTATTTTTATCATTCACCTCCTCTATGCATTTGATTTTCCCATCAAATCCTGATCTAATTAATTTCATTTTTTAAATAGCCTGGATATTCTTTTTGATATACTGGGGTTAATGGCTTTTTTCATACACTAAGGATGATTAGACTTATAATCTATATAGAATAATGTTTGTTTTAGTTTGTGATATGGTTCATAAGTGTTAAGATTTCAAGTTACATCTGAAAAATTCATCTTCTTACAATTGCTGTCTATAGTTATTTCTAAATTATGTTTATTAAAAAAATAATTTAATGTTCTTCCTAATTTTTTCTGTATTTCGATCACTTTATTTAACTAGAAATAATGCATCGTCTCTATATAGCCCCCAATTTAAACCCGGTATCTTTTTATTTATTTCCTTTAGTATGTACAAACCTACCAGATCAGTTACGGAGTGTCCTAACATTTCTTGTTCAAAATTCATCATTATATCTTAAGGTTTTCCTAGCTAGCTTAATAATCTCTATTTCTAGTTTAGTTATGTCTGTTCAGTATTCAGCTAATGTTAGTGCTTTCTAAAAAAGATCAGTAGTTATTGAAGGGTAATAGGAGTCAATATCAAACACAATGAATATACATATATATAAAATCCAAACCGCATTTATCTCTCATTGTGCTGTTTTCAAGAATTCATATATCACAATCCATCTAGGACGCTTTTGGGGGTTTAAATTCTAAGCTATATTCATTATTGACTAAACGTTGTTACAGCAATTTTCATCCCCACTAATTCAGATGCAACAAGAAACTAACTAGTACCAGCACAGTTATATGAACACTTTTGTTTACCAATATGTACTCTCTCACAAAAGACATGTTAATATACACATACATAAATCCAACTGTACTTGAAATAAACACGTGTATTCAATTTCTCCTTAAAATCATCGGTGCTTCTGCAGTTTGCGGACGGTGCTATTCTTAGAAAGTATTTTGAAGTCAAATTTAATTGTTACGAAATATTTATTAAATTGTTAGGTGAAATTACAAAATAGTTAAAAAACACCCCCCCATCCTCATGTTAAGATATGATGGTTCCGTATCAGGCTGCCTGGAGATATGAAAAGATGGATGAAGCCTTTTTCAAACCCAATGCTGGACCATGCATCTTTTAGGGGGTCTTGTTAATCTATGCATGCAAATTCTGGATCCGAGTGACTATCTGGAGGAAGGGGCGAAGGTCACTGAATTGGTTAAAATTAGAAGTTGGCAATCAATGTGAAAATTTAATTTTAATCAAAAAAATGAATAGCCCTCACTAAAAGAAACAAAAAAAAAATCCGCTGATCTACCAAACATCAGAATTCTATTTTTTTTCTCATACGTAAATTGCTTCATACAAGGTATGAAGCCACTTGATGTAAGGAGTTAAAAAAACACTTCAAGGTCAAAAACTAGCCAATAAGTGTTAGATGTATAGATTCTGACCCAGGAAACGGCATTTTATTTTATTTACCAGGAAAATCGTTCATACAATATGAGAACTGAAGGAGAGAATAAGGGAAGTGAAAGGTACAAGGCTGCTGAAAATAAACACAAGATTCACTTTCTAAGTAAATTAAATGCACTTATTGCATCACAGTGCATTTTTTAATAGTATTTGCAGTACTTATGCACTTATGTTACCATGCTATTTTTTAAATAGTATTGTCAAGTTAAATTCAAGTTTCACAATATCTTTTTTTTTAATTGTTAGGTGGAAGTACAGAATAGTTACAAATCACCCTCTCCTCGCCATATTAAGAATGACTTTCAAAATGTTATTTCAGCACAACATAAGTGCATGAATACTGTATTTTCTAGTTCAAGCTTTATATCTTTTATTATTAAATTGTTAGGTGAAAGTACAGATTAGTTACAAAACACCCTCCTTTCCCCATCTTAAGAATGGCTTTCTAAATGACATTATTATATCAGTACGATATAAGTGAATAAGTACGGAAATTTAATTTACATTATTGTTAGTATATTGCTTTTTTTTTAATAAATATAAGGTGGTAGTGTAAATTGAGTAGAATTTAATTATTTAACAGGAACTTGTTTGCATTAGATGTGAAGACTACTATGTTGTATTCAACCAGGAAGCAGGCCAGTGGAACAGTGCTCCAAATGCGGGCAGTTTTGGGAAAGAAGTCTTGTTCATAGAATCTGCGTTTAGATTTAGGCACAGATAAAGAATGGTGAAACTCAGATATAGTGGTTGTAACTAGACGAGTGTGTTTTGTGAAAGTTTGTCACAGGGGGATCATATATTGGAGTTCAGTCGAGCACTTGCCATGAAAATAGCAATAGAGCAGAGGCAGGCTTGCGACATCTCTTCTGTGGGAAAGAGATTGCACGGAAGAGAAAAGAGCATCCCTTACTAGGCTAGGAAGTCTATTTTGAACTCTGTCTATGCAGGATAAAGGGTGCTGAGCAGCTCCTGCCAAAATTTGACACCAGTACTCCATTTTAGGTTGTACCTGGCTCATATACAAATAGAGGATTGCATTAGTAGTAAGATACTTACTGGAGTGGTAGAGTGATCCCACCATTTTTCCAGTGATCTTGGCAAGAGATTTGATGCATATGTTCCATTTCAGATCAGAAGTGAAGGTCAGTCCTAGAAGCTTGTCAAGAACATAGAGCCGTTCATTTCAATTCGGTCGTGGTGGAGTCAGAGCGATTATGATGAAAGGAAAGAAGTTTGGTTTTCGATGCATTAAAATTAACCAACCTTTTTCCCCATTGTGCTATGTTCTCAAGAGGGAATCAGAAAGATCTTGTTCATTGCTGGCCTTTGAAGTGTTGCCATAGATTGCCGTGTTGTTTGTATAAATGTCTACGAATGATCTAAGAATGTGATTTGGGAGATAATTGATGAAGATCAGGAAGAGGTTTGAGCCCAGGATGGAACCCTGAAGGAATTTCTGATTTCTGCACATTCACCTGATCATGGCACTGTCTGTTATTATGCCAATGCTGTCATAGAGCAGACGTGCTTTTAGGCCTCATGTTTCATTCAAATACAAGATGGCAAAACAAAAAGAATTTCTCCAAACCTCGAAAGAAATGTGCCTGATTGGAAGCAGCTCTCTGAACTTTACCCAGCAAGCAGACATGTCATACATGTTTGCAACCACCACTAGCATTCAATGTATCACCTATGTAGCAGAAGATAACGTCAACATCGAGGTGCAATCTATATATTGACCTCGATGTCAAAGTACTGACTTCATTTGTAAATGCCTTTTGACTTTGCTTTAATTAAAAAATATTCCCTAAGGCACCACTACCCCGCCTCTAAAGGTTATAAAGAATGATCAATCATAGCTTCCACCTGAAGTGATGGTTATTGAATTTAGTAATGCTTAAGTATTTGACCATTTGAACTAGATTAAATAGATCCGAAGCCACATAGTTTGAAATATAAGCAAGCTGGGATGTTTTATTGTTTAAATGGACAAGTCGATTACCTGCGTTCTGATAGTTGCTAGTTCATGAGTAAGCATTCGGCACAATTTTTCAAACACAAGTTATTATTTAGTCATAGTTTTTAACGTGAAATTTCGGATGGAAAAAAGTTTTTGATGTGTGTAAAACAAGTGAAAAACTTTAAAAAGTTCAAAATCAAACTACTTTTGTAATTGACGTTATCCTTTTCTCTATTTAAAACGTATCAATTGTAAATGGGCAAGTAAGAAAGATAATAGAAAGAATATACATTTGTACTCCTATTAGTTATCTGACCAGTTAGAACTAAACAGATATAAAAATCAAATAGTTGGTATATAAGCAGCTTGGGATGTTCTATTATGCTTAGACAAGTTCGTTTTCTAGGATTTGATTGCTTGCTTGCTTGTCCAGGAATAGATATTTTGCTACTTTGCCCTAACTCCTCCCACTTAACAAAAAAATACAGAAGAATCTTTGTAACCATAACGGAAAGTTAGATTTTTATAAATAAAATCATTTTTAAGCGGTTAATAATAATTCATTTTTAAATAAAATTCATTTTTAAGCGGTTAATAAGAATTCATTTTTAAATAAAATTCATTTTTAAGCGGTTAATAAGAATTCATTTTTAAATAAAATTCATTTTTAAGCGGTTAATAAGAATTCATTTTTAAATAAAATTCATTTTTAAACGGTTAATTAGAATTCATTTTTAAATAAAATTCATTTTTAAACGGTTAATTAGAATTCATTTTTAAATAAAATTCATTTTTAAACGGTTAATTAGAATTCATTTTTAAATAAAATTCATTTTTAAACGGTTAATTAGAATTCATTTTTAAATAAAATTCAATTTTTAAACGGTTAATTAGAATTCATTTTTAAATAAAATTCAATTTTTAAACGGTTAATTAGAATTCATTTTTAAATAAAATTCAATTTTTAAACGGTTAATTAGAATTCATTATATTAATAAAGTTCAAAATCAGCCATGTACATGTACATGGCTGATTTTGAACTTTATTACTGATCCATTTCAGGGTTGATCATTGCTTAGTTATAGTATTGGATTTAAAAGAAACAACATTTTTTTTAATAAAATTACTTGATCAATTTTAGTTTTGATGTATGCCATTTTTCACGGGTACATCAAAATTTTTTTCACGAGTACATCCAAATTTTTCACGAGTACATAAAAATTTTTCACGAGTACATCCAAATTTTCCCGAGTACATCCAAATTTTCCCGAGTACATAAAAATTTTTCACGAGTACATAAAAATTTTTCACGAGTACATAAAAATGTTCAATTTTTGTTTTTCATGGAGAACAAGCACCAATATTTTAGTTTATAAAGTTTGTCTATGTGGACTAAATGAACACTCACCATAAAAAATTTGTTTTCTAGCGGTATTCGGGTTAGTATCAATTAAATTTCCGCTGGCAAGTAGTTCTTATGATATTAAGACCTTCATTATCCAATGTATTCCTTATCGTTTTCACTGTTCACCATTCTTAACATGGGGAAGGGGATATATTGCTTGTAGTATGCGTCAAGTGTCTTATGTAACAAGAAAAAATGGCGACCACTCTAAAGTATTGGAATATGGAGGTCTTATTATCATAAAGATTATTGCCAGACCATACCCGAATACCCCTAAAAATGAACGTTTTAAAAGTAAGTGTTCATTTGGTCCTCTATACCACAATGACCAGCAAATTTATCAACTATACGTCAGTTGGAACCTAAGCTGGTTAACGGTCCATCCTTTCAGGTTTTGCTTTCTCTCTTTGAGAATGAGTTAGTTTTTTACTGATCACGTGAGGCGTCTCTACCAGGGAATGTTGATGGGACTGCTTAAGCATTTTTTGCGAACAAGCCATAGTGCTCATCCTTGGGGACACTGGCTGTTTAATACCACTTTCCGATCCTTGTGTCACATCTTCTTGTTGGAGGAGTGAGTAAATATCCTCACAGCAATGTGTGATTCTTTTTGAAAATATTTAACTATCACGTTGACACACTCGTTCTTGTTAAATTACCAAAGTTAAGCAACGAGTATGGTCACCATTTGAAAACACCAGGTCCTCTATGTAGGATATCGACACTTTCCTGCAAGAACTGCAAAAACTTAACGCCATCTCCCTTAACTGGAATTTGCAAGTGACTGGGGACCGCTTGTGAATTTCATATCTCCATGACACTTCCCCCATCATAAGGTGCATGCCTTTGCTTTTTATTATTATTATTATTATTATTATTATTATTATTATTATTATTATTATTATTATTATTATAATAACGCTACTATTGATTTTCTATAAGTTTTCACTTTGATATTTTCAAGTATTATTAATTTGCTATTGGTTTTCGTCTAAACTCTTCAAAAGGAAAAAATCACTTGAGATTGTTGGCGCAAGACTGTCGATGAGTGAAGCGTATCTGCTTAGTCCTACTCATTAGGTGTATATTAGTTTCGTAGTAATCGATTATTTTTTCTCTAAGAAAAAAGCCAATAAGTGTCTGCATAAGGACAAAGAAATAAGTTGTAACACAACGTGTGGAAGATGAGTTTAGCAAGTGTTGGGGATGAGGTTGACAAAGAACAAAGACCGGCTGCTCGAATGTTGAGTAGTACACACGCAAGATGTTGAACAAAACACATGACTGGTGTTGACTATTGCTTACTGAACTCTTTAGACATTTCGAAATGTCTAAAGAGAAAAAAAACAATATATTATTGCCATTTAAAAAGGACTCTAAATAGTTATTGCTTTTTTAATCGACAACAAATATATACAAGTTTCAATATCCTACACCTAAACGAGTAAGGTAATGTGACCATACTTTTATCTTTTCAAAGTAGACAGACGTCATTCTAAGGGGATCCTTTGAGCAACACTTAGCAATTAGCTCAATCTAAAATGTAGCACGCTTGCATATATGACCATCGGTTACTGACATCTTGGAGTTTCTAAAACTAAATTAAAAAAGTGAAGAGAAAAGAGTTGAAAACAAAGAGGATGATTTCACGTCTTCCAATAATGTTTACACGTGTCACACTTTCTTTCATATCTTCTGTTATGTCATGTAAACTGACCCTACGCAATAGTTTTTTTTTTAGCAGCAAAACGGGCCGGGAGTCCTGTGGAATGTGGTCGCACTCTGTGAGGCTGTCACGGAGGTGAAGATGATTACCCTCCACCCGCCTGCATTCACTACACACACAAAAGCTAGGTTACACGTTTATGGGGATTTTGACGAAAAGGTATACTATGTCATAAAATTATCCATAAATCATAAAATACAATTGCGAATTATTTAGAACCTCTTCCCAGTCATGGTTGATGGAACAATAGTATTCTATCCCCATGAAATAAAGAGTTCCGTTGATGGAACAATAGTATTCTATCCCCGTGAAATAAAGAGTTCCGTTCAAAATTCCATCCACATTTTCGAGTTTGACAAGATACACCTGAAGAAGGTCAGAGGTTGCATCGACTAAAACGATGTGAAAATAACTTTCAAGATGGGACTGCTTAAGCATTTTTTCAACAGTAGTCCGAAGAATCCTAATAATGTGAATCCTATTTAGTTTTGCACATTTGATAATAAGACATCTGAACTTTCCAAGCATTTCACCAATGCCTAAACTAGTTCACACTTTTAACATATAAAGAATTGTTTTTAGAGACTTCCTATTTTGAATTTCGACGATTCTTCACTTTGAAAACAAATCCTGTATTCACAACCCTTTCATTTTGATTTGTTGCTCTCGATTCCCAATTCATATTTAGGTATTTTTTTTTACTTTAACTACAACTCAGCATTTACATACAGGACCTGGTGTTTTTAAATGATGACCAATCTAATACTGACTATAAATTGACGACTTTTATACGTTTTCGGATACACTGAAAACGAATACCACATTTAAATTTTGTGCAAACAAGTAGTTTTCTGGATATTATTGTAATCCCTTATGTTTCCACTGGTGGCTATGTTTTCTCCCAACTGAACAAGTACTAATGCACATGCTTGTTACAAAACAACCCCCTCTCCATGTGAAGGATGCTGACGGCCACTGAAATTCATTCATTAATATATTGAAAAAAATGTCTTAACATCCAGAAAACTATTCGTCTTTCCCAAATTTGAATGTGATATTCGTTTTCAGCATACCCGAAAACCTACTAAATCATCAATTTAAGGTGAGTGTTGTTACGTTGTCTCCCTTTATATTGGCATTGATATGCATATAATTTGTTAAGTTATCTCCCTTATAAAAAGGCAGAGTTAATGAACTTTTCTTTTCAATATGGCGTCGTAATGTTTATGTGTTTGTTAACCGTTAAACTCTAATCGTGAGTGTGTTGCATATTTATTCAATTAATGTATTAGCTTCCGTAATAAATTATATATATATATTGTTTATATATATACCGCCGGAGTTGGATTATTTTGCTGTTTTTTTTATGGTAGCAGTCTGTAGTTGCGAGCGAAAACGATCTACGGAACAATAATTGAAGTTTTTTTTTAACGAACGACCACAAAGAGGAAATGACCGTTAACTACAAAAATCCCCCTAGATTTGATGAGAACAACTACCCATGCTGGAAAAATGAAATAAAGATTTGGACAATGATGACGGATTTACCAAAGAACAAACAGGCATTGGCTGTTAGCCTTTCACTTAACGGAAATGCAAAACGGGCAGCTATGGGAATTGAAGTGGAAGAACTCAACACAGACGAAGGTATGTCGAATCTTATTAATGTATTAGACAATTTGTTTTTAAAGGATTCTCTAAACTCTATGTACGGGGCTTACGAAAACTTTGATAAATTCTAGCGGCCTGAAAACATGAGTATCTCTGAGTATCTATAGAATTCGACCAGAGATATCTCAAAAGTACCAAGTTTGAAATGACTTTGCCGGATGCCGTCCTAGCTTTTAAACTATTAGATAAGTCAGGCCTGGATTATCAACAGCGCCAACTCGCATGGACAGCGTGTGCTTCGTCAGAATTGAAATATAAAAACATGAAGTCCGCATTAAAACGCATATTTGGAGAATCAAATGTTATACCTTCTAATAAGGAGCCTATTGTAAAGCAGGAAACCGCTTTATATGCAACAACATCAAGGAAACAAAAATCCCGTAACTTCTCTAGATCAGATACGGGAAAATCTAATAGATTTAGAAACGGGAACCCTACTAACAGATATGGGAAAGTTACTTAATGTTCTATTTGCCAGAGCGTTTTGCATTGGTGGAGAGAGTGCCCCCACAAAAGTGAAGCTGTTAGGTTAACCAAAACAGAAATGGAAGAGTGTAACATCACACTTCTCTCACACGATGAATATTCTCCAAGTAAAATTTTTAGTTGAGTCATTCAACATGGCAGTGATTGACACAGCTTGTACTCGAACCGTTTGTGGCCAAAGATGGTTGGATGAATATAAAAAGAATATCAACCAAGAAGATATTATTAATAAGGGAAGTAATAGACCCTTCCGATTTGGCGACGGGAAAATTATAAACTCCTCTACCCAGGTAACTCTACCGGCGATAATAGGTTCCACTAGGTGTAATATGTGCTGAGGTAATTCAAGCTGATATTCCTCTGCTTTTGAGTAAAGCTTCATTGAAGAAGGCTGGAGCTGTTCTGGATCTTAATTCAGACAAAGCTGTCATGTTTGGGGAGCCAGTGGACCTACAATTTACATCTAGTGGACATTACTGTGTAGATATTCTTGTAGTGGTCATCATACAAGAAACTCCCATTCCGATGTGCTAATTGTTGATAACATGACCAATAAAGAAAAAATAAAAAGTTTAGAAAAACTGCACAGGCAGTTTGGACATGCCTCAGCTGAGAAATTAAAACTGCTATTAAAGTCTGCTGGCTCAGATGTTGTGGAGGTGGCTAAAATTTTGGAAAAAATTGTAGCCAATTGTGAAATATGTAGGAAGTATAGAAAACCTGCACCAAGACCAGTTGTTGGTTTTTCCTTAGCTAATGACTATAACCATAATGTAGCCATGAATCTCCATCAACTCGAACTTAACCTATGGTATTTGCATATCATAGATGAATTTTCCCGGTTCAGTGCGGGTTGCATCACTAACACTAAGCAGTCATCTAAAATTGTAAAAAAATTCATTCAATGCTGGATTAGTATCCATGGAGCACCTAAACGAATGTTCAGTGATCTGGGAGGTGAGTTCAACAATGCGTAAATGAAAGATATGGCCGAAAATTTAACATAGACATCTCTACCACTGCTGCATATTCACCCTGGAGTAATGGTCTATTTGAACGACACAATCAGATACTAACTGAAATATTATTAAAGTTCAAGTCCGACTACACTCTGGATTGGGAAACAGCACTAAATTGGGCCATTATGGCAAAGAATTCGTTACAAAACGTACATGGATATAGCCCTTCTAAGATAGTTTTTGGAAGAAATCCAAACATTCCCACGATCCTTATTGATAAACCACCTGCACTAGAAGGGACCACCGCAAGTGAAGTTGTAAAAAATAACATAAATGGATTGCATGCTGCAAGACAGGCTTTTATCAAAGCCGAATCATCTGAGAAAATTAGGAGGGCCTTAAGGAAACAAATGCGCCCCACACCTGATCTCTGCTCACCGGGGGATAAAGTTTATTACAAAAGACCAGACAATCAAGAATGGAAGGCTCCAGGTGTTGTCATTGGGCAGGATGGTCCTGTGGTATTTGTCAGACATGGTTGAATGCTTGTGAGAGTACATAAATGCAGATTGCGTTTGTGTAACTCACCACTTGCGGATGTAAACTCGAATGAAATTTCAGTGGCATCAAAAACCTCTGATAGCCAGGACTATAATTATGAAACATCTGATGAGGAATATACTGAAACAGCTGAGGTTGGGACAAAAAATGACCCACAACCCGATCCTATAGCCAAGATAAAGCCTGGTAACATCATCACATACAACCAAAAGGGAAGCAATGGGCAAATACAGGCGGAAATAATAAGTCGGGCTGGAAAAGCCACCGGCAGAAACAAACATTGGTTTTAATGTGAAAATCCAAAGGCCAGTAAACTTAGAGAATGAAGAGATGTCGGTAGATTTAAGTAAAGTCACGAATCTTAATGTGGCAGAACCACTGATAGGACCCACAGAAGGAGACACTATAATGATGGTGGCAGGTAGAGAATTCGATGAGGCGAAGAAAAGAGAACTTGACAGCTGGAAACAAAACAATGTTTTTACTGAAATAGATGATGCAGGACAGAAATGCATATCTACGTGCTGGGTGTGTAGTTTAAAAAACAAAAAGCAAGGCTGGTCGCTAGAGGTTTTGAAGAACCCAAGAATGACATTCAAAAAGATTCACCAACTCATGAATCCTTAAGACTTATTATGGCATTAACAGCCCAAAATCAATGGCGGCTAAATAAGTGTGTCTATGGACTGAGTGATGCTTCTCTGCAGTGGTATAATAAAGTGAAATCAGTTATGATTGAAAATGGCGGTGTAATGTCCCAAATGGACCCTACAGTTTTCTACTGGATTAGTAAATCTGGTAACCTAGCTGGAGTTTTGGCGTGTCATGTAGATGACTTCATTTGGTCAGGGGACCAGACATTCAACAATACCATCAGCAAAATACGCAGCGCATTTAAAATTGGAAAAGAGGATAGTAAGGCCTTCAAATACTGTGGAATTGAGCTTAATTGCTACGGTCCAGAAATATTAATAAACCAAAACAAATATACCGACAGTATATCATCCATTCCAATAGATTGTTCAAGGACCATGGAAAAAGAATCACCACTAACAGAAATTGAGATAAATTCGCTCAGATCCAAGATTGGCCAATTGTTGTGGTTAGCGCATCAGAGCTGACCGGAGTTATTATTTGATGTCTTTAGTCTAGCGACTAATATTAACCATAGCACCATAAAGGACCTGATATTGTCAACAAAATTATTGGAAAAGCTAAGGCATCCAAGCTATCATTGAAGTATCAACATCTTGGTGACAATGATCAGTTACGTTTGATAATATTTAGTGATGCCGCTTTGAGAAATCTTCCTGATGGTGGAAGTCAGGGGGGTTATGTCATATTCCTCACTGGGACATTTGGGAAAGTCTCACCGATCTGGTGGAACTCAAAAGAAAATCAGACGGATTGTCCACAGTACCTTAGCTGCAGAAACAATTTCAATGTCTGAAGCTACTGATATGGCTGTCTTCATCTCCACCCTGTTTGGTGAATTGACAACAGGAAGAACAAATCCCAAAAGTCTACCTATAATTTGTGTCACTGATTGTAAATCTCTCTATGAAGCGGTCAAATCAACAAAATCTGTCAAAGAAAAACGATTACGGATCGAAATCAGTGGTATTAAGGAACTTGTGGAAAATGGACAGATTGAAGAGTTCCAATGGCAAGAGACAGGAAGACAATTGGCAGACTGCCTCACTAAACGGGGTGCATCCCCTTGGTTATTGAGAAGCGTCTTACAACAAGGCAGTTTGAATGATTGAAGTTAAAAATCAAAAAAGAAAAAAAAAAACTTTTAAAGATGAATTTGTTACGTTGTCTCCCTTTATATTGGCATTAATATGCATATAATTTGTTAAGTTATCCCCCTTATAAAAAGGCAGAGTTAACGAACTTTTTTTTTCACTATGGCGTCGTAATGTTTATGTGTTTGTTAACCGTTAAACTCTAATCGTGAGTGTGTTGCATATTTATTCAATTATTATAAATAATATTATAGCTGCCGTAATAAATTATATATATATTGTTTATATATATATCGTCGGAGTTGGATTATTTTGCTAGTTTTTCAGTGTTGCAGTTAAAGTAAAAATTTACCCAATATTGCTATACTTTATATTTTCGCCTAAATAAATTGTTAGAATTAAATTTCTCATTTTTCATGTCTTCAATCACCATTGCTAGCAGCAGCCACATGACATATATGCAAATGACTGAACCAGTGAGTAAGGTATGTAACAGAGCTACTGACGTGTGTTAGCAGCAGCAGCAGCAATCGCAAGACACGACCAGACTGATGCGCGATGTGACATCATAGTAGAGGAAGAGAAAGGAAAGAAAAAGAAAAAAATACACCCTGTGGCAAAAACTGGAGAAAAAATTGCATGCTAGTGGAGATGAACGTTAGGCTGGTGGTGGCAATAAACTTAACTACATGGCAGACGACATAAACTAAGCGACTTTTAAAACATGAGGCGTTATTTTGGAAGAACCATGAATGAATGCATTTTATTTCAACTGAAAAAGCAGATTCGTATTTTTTGTTATCTTGCGACTGTCTCAGATACAATGTGTGGGTCCGAGTGTTAAAATGTAATGACAACATTGAAGAAGTGTGACGACTATGTTACACCATCATCTAAAAATTATAATATTAATTAGGGCTCGTTATACGGTTGTAACACTAAATATGAGATTGCCTCATAAACTAATTAAAACCGAATTGAATCCTACTTTCTCATTGGCTAATCAAGAGCTAAAGAAATTAAAAATTAAAGGTCAACCATATTGAATATGAGTTAGTAACATGTTTTGAAAGCATAATTTTGTAAGGTTAACTTTGAAAATGTTAAAACCAAGTAATGTTGTATGTTTTTAATTGGTACTTATGCAGGATACAGACCGTGTTGAAATAACGTTATTTAGAAACCCATTCTTAACACGGGTAGAAGAGGGCGTTTGTAACTATTCTATACTTTCACCTTATAATTTAATAAATTCAATTTTACAGTACCTTGCTAAACTTGAAACTCTCATCAATATCCTTATCTGCACAAGTACTCTTATATTAAATGAAAAAAAAAAAAAACAGTTTTCATTCAATAAAAACATTATACAGCATTACTTGTTTTTTTAAAATGTTCAGATTCATACTTAATGATTTCAAGTATTCAAAGTGAATACTATGTAGTCTTGGAAATAATTTTTATTTATAGGTTTCGAATCTGAATAAACAACTTAACAATTGTTTGAAAAAAAAAAAAATCAATGCAGCCATAATGAAGGTTTGTTTCCAAGCAACAACTGATGTAGATCTTGGAACTTCCATCAAAAATCCATATCCACACGAGTACCCCTTTTATTAAATAACTAGCAGTGGCCGCCCAACCTTGCCGAATCGTAAAATACTCTTAACTATATTTTAATCCACACAGATTCCACATTACAGAACCAATTCTCTATTTACTAGTGCTGATTTCAAAATTAAAAAAAAAGTTTCGGTGCCATCAGCAATAATCGAAACCATTCCAGCCACGTTCTCAACCATTTGAGCTAAGAAAGATTTAAAACCCATTTGAGATAAGAAAGATTTAAAATTAAACTACTTGTAACTATTATTGAATTGACGCATGCGCAAAACTAATACTAATAGGAATATGTTGGGAAGTTAAAATGAAAATTTTGCATTTCAGCTTGCCGACACATTTTTATATGCATCATTCACCCAAACAAAGATTTTACTCGTTATAAACCATCCTTGGTGTATGATTATTATTTCCTATTGATTTCAGTGTTATGTGGCCAGTAGTTTAATAGTTCATCGGTTAAAAAATTACACACACATCTAGTTATATACAATAATAATTTTTCATTTAATGAAATATTATATACAGCATTACTTGGTTTTCTAAAATGTTCAAGTTTAACTTTATAAAATAATGCTTTCAAAAGACATGACCAACTTCTATTCAACTACACAAACATGTCGGATTTGACCATGATACAACGGGTCAACGGGATCAGACCTACATCTTTTCTCCTCTAGACCCCACGTCCCGTATTTAGCAACACTAGCCAAATTAAATGATTGAGGGGGGGGGGTCGGCCTTGCTGTGTAGTAAAATACTATATAAATATATCTTAATTCATGCAGAGTACTGATTTCAAAAGGGAGGCCTCAAGTTTTGACAGGCTTCTGGGCTTGACCTTTACTCCTGATCTTAAATGGAATATGTACATCAAATCTGTTGCCAAGGCCGCTGGAAAAATGGTGCGATCCTTCTATCGATCCAGTAGATATCTCACTGCTGATGCAATTCTCTATCTATATAAGAGCCAGATACGTCCAAGGATAGAATACTGTTGCCACATATGGGCAGGAGCTGCTACAAAAGACTTGTCCTGCCTTGATAGGGTTCAAAATAGACTTCGTGGCCTGGTGGGAGATGTCCTTTTCTCTTCGCTGCAACCTCTATCTCACAGAAGAGATGTTGCGAGTTTTTCTCTGCTTTATCGTTATTTTCATGGAAAGTGCTCGACTGAGCTTCAATCTATGGTCCCCCCCTCGCCAAACTTTCACAAGAAACACTAGAATAGCTGAAAACATTATCAATAATTTTCCACACTCTTTATCTGTGCCTAAACCTAAACATAGATTCCATGATCAAAGCTTCTTTCTTAGAACTGCACGCCTGTGGAATTGTCTTCCGTTTTCCTGCTTTCCAGCTGTCTATAATATGGTTGTCTTTAAGTCCAACGTGAACAAGTTTCTGATGAGCCGTTCCACTTCAGTTAACAAATTTACCGAACTTCCATTACTATCGATTACTATATTGTCCTTTTGACTACTCTACACTCTTTAACCCTTATCCTTGAGTGGCCTATCGGCCTTGATAAGTGGTGACGCCTATGTAAAAAAAAAAAAAAAAAGTTAAAAAAATTAAGACTTTTCTCCTCAAGAAAAATAAGGAAAGAACTGGCAAAATAATAAAGACTTCATAAACATGGGTGCCACGAAGTATCAGAAAAAATAATTAAAAACAATGAATTTCCATTTAATAAAGTTATACAGAATTACTTGGTTTTCGAAAATATTCCAGTTTATACTTAATGTATTTCAAGTATTCAAAGTGATTACCATCTGGCCTATCAGTTTTTATTTGTAGGTTTCGAATGTGAATAAACAATAACGACTTGATAATTGTTTAAAAAAACAAAAAAACAAAAACAGAGCCATAATGAAGCTTTGTTTCCTAAGCAACAACTGAGTTCTTTAAGTTCTTTTTTAATAGAATTCTGACTACAATGTTCGCCCACTCTAATAGTTGTTATTGAACATATAAATCTTACTTCCCAACTCGAATAATATCAAATATGGATAAATAACAAATATTAAGTAGTTTTCATAAGTATCGGACTACTTTAATGAAATCTGACAAAATAGATCGATGAAAGGACATATCAATTATTGTTTTTACTTTTTAATAAGGCTTTGTTTTTATATGCTGTCTTTTCTGACAGCTAGCAAAGTAAATGGATTTTTGCATCAACAAATATGAAATCCTGAAGCCCGTTTTCTTGAGTATTTGGCTTTTTTTTTTTTTTTTTTTTTTTTAGCTATTTTGAGCAAAATGGCAGCTATGACTGGTTTCGTAAAAATTTTCTTTTGGTTCTGAATTTTTGAGAAGCATGATCGTATTATTTGGATTAATCGGACAATTGTTCTCATGTTGAGTGAAATCTACACAACGTTTCGGTCGATGTAACCTCCGACCTTCATCAGGTGTATAATTCGTCATGTTTGGCAAAGGAGGAAGGAAGGGTTAACTCTACACTTCAGAAGTTTCGTATTTTTGGTTCTAGTTCAGGGGTGGGTAACCTTTTGTCGGTTCGCCTGCCAAAATAGTCCAAATCAATGACAAAATTCTTCTATGTTCCAACCAAAATTTGTGAGATCATACTACTTGATATTCTTAAAGGTGTATGTGAAGAGTGTTGTACAAATGATTAAAATTCAGCCAAACAATAAAAGCACAATTGCATTTATTCACCTTGAAAACAATGCTCAAACAAGAACAATGCTTTGCCTCTGTCAAAACATAATAAACTGTTTGAACAAGACTTATGTTACTTTTCATTCAGATAATACTGCGACTTAAAAGTTAACTTTTAAGGGAAGGATCTTATTTTAAAAACCTCGCTCACATGCCGAATAGAAGTGATTGTGTGCCAAGTTCGGAACACATACCAGAGGTTTACCCACCCCAGTTTTAACTGAAAGTTAAATTTACAAAAAAAAAAAAAAAAAAAAAATTATAAAGTCAATAAAATTATCAAGCAAAAATGCTATGAGATTTCTAAATTATTTGACTAAAATTTTCATTGTAAGTTTTTAGAAACCTAAATTTACAAAATTTTCTTTTGAGTTCTACACGAGACATATTTGTTAAAAACTTAAAACCCACGCACTGTACATGTAGTAATCATGCAAATTTTCATAAAAGGATCACATGTTATTTTATATAAATTGATGCGTGGCGCAACGGGCAAAAGTGTTGATTAACAACTATTTTCAAGTGACAGTTTTAAGTTGAAGGTTTAATCCATAATAAAGCTATAAGAATAACAGAACTTAATTACAAATGTACAACTATAAATTTCTTCATATAGTATTTTATTTGTTTGAGGTTTAATCGGTTAAGTCACACACACTAATTTCTAATTTTTAAGCTTTAGTAACTTACTGGTGTTCTTAATAACTAGTGTTATTCTTCCTAGCCCATCCTCCTCGAAATGTTTTGATCATTTTAACTTCATCTAGCATGTAACGTCCCAAGATGAATGGTACGATATTTTGTATTGGCGATGAGATTTGGGGAAGATGTTTATTAAATGATTTTAAGCTAAAGGGAATTAACTAACACCAAAAATTTCTTCCAATTTTTAAATAACTATGGTCCTACAGTTAAATTCAATAAAACAAGTTTTTATTCATTAAAAACAATACATATTGCCACAATCAAAAAGTGTCGATATTTCCTACCGACGAGTGGGGGGGGGGGAGAGAAAAGACGTTTAGCTTGCAACGAAAAATTACCTCGTTGCTTACAAGCAAACGTATTCTTGTAAATATAACGCGCTGTTAACAGTTATCGTACCAGTCTGATAGATCTCTAACAACGACAAGAACAAACTACAACAACAACAAGCCTACAAAGGTGACTCTTTTTATAGTCTCAATCTCTCGTTCAGCGAGATTGAAGCGAGACTGGAATGTCTATTTAAGCTATAAGGAATAGACATCCTATTTTCTTCATTAACAAACACCAGGCCCATGAGTAGCAGTATCAGAATTTTTGTAGGAATTTTTGACACCCCTAACACGAAACTGCGAATACAATATAAAAATCTCGTAATTTCTCTGTTAAAAGTGGGTTATTTATTTTCTTTATGGATTATACTTCCAAAATAAACTATTACAGTTGTTTTAAAAGTAATAAAAATATTTTTATTTTTTTTTTAAAACAGTAATGAATTTTCCGAACTCAATATTTTTCAATTTTTAAACTCAATATTTTTAAATTTTTAAATTTTAAAAATCTATCAAAATTTTTCTATTGATTCTATTTTTACGATATTTTCAGGGTCAATGTGAAATTTTATGTTCTTTCCAATAAACCGAATATAATATTTTAGACAAACGTTTTTTTTAAATTCACGCCCCCCCATTTTCAGCCCCCCCCCATTTTGAAATGTCTATTAAAAAGTAAATAATTAATTTATGTTTAATAGGTTTATATATCACAAATTGAAGAGAAAAGATCAATAAATAATATATTCAAATTTAAAACAAAAAAAAAAAATCAGTTTTTTAGAAATTTACCTGTAAAGTCCGAAGTTTAAAACCTTATTTTATAAGAACACATTTTTTCTTTTTGTCTTTTTTTTTTTTTTTAAATGAAACCTTGGTCCTTGCTCCTTTAATTGAAAAAAAAATTAGGGCTTGAATTACATTTTTCGAGGAGTTATAAGCTTAGAAAGATAGGGGGTCGAATAATTTACGCCTCTCATTTTGAAATGTCTATTAAAAAGTAAATAATTAATTTATGTTTAATAGGTTTATATATCACAAATTGAAGAGAAAAGGTCAATAAATAATATATTCAAATTTAAAACAAAAAAAAAATCAGTTTTTTAGAAATTTACCTGTAAATTCCGAAGTTTAAAACCTTTTTTTAAAAAAAAAAACACATTGTTTTGTTTTGTTTTTTTTAAAATAAAACCTTGGTCCTTACTCCTTTAATTGAAAAAAAAAATTAGGGCTTGAATTACATTTTTCGAGGAGTTATAAGCTTGGAAAGATGGGGTGGAATTATTCACTATTTTCACGAAATTTCTGACACTGCTAGCCCATGAGTGTCTTTCCCTTCCCACCGAGCCACCCTCGGTAAGTCAATCAATTTAATTATCACAAAAGGGCTACCGTGGTTGGGCAGATTTATAGAGGGACAATGTGGATGGGGAGCTGAGCAGCAAGATGTTCGTTCACATAACATTTTAATTTTTGCACGTTATAAGGGAAAATGATTGGGAAGGGAATTCCAAAAGCGAACCTTCTGAGGAAATCAACTGTTAGTGGAAAACGTGTGGGCACTTACATGAATGAATGGGGTTTTGCTGCTGGTCAGGTGAGCCTGTAGTATTTTCTTTGAAAGGGCTACAAGTGTATTAACTTCATAGGAAAACTATTCTGTGGAAAAATTTGTAAAACAAGCGCAGTGATGTGACAGAGGCTGGTGCTTGGCAGATAGTGCAAGACTTAATTAGAAATTCTTTTAGTACTTATGCAGCGACGGTACCATGTTGAAATAATGTTTAGAAACCCATTCTTTACATGGAAATGGGGAGGGCGTTTTGTTATCATTCTGTGCTTCCACTTAACAATTTAATAATAAATATACCATAAAACTTGAATGTAACTTCAAAATACTATATAAAAAATAGGACAGCACCTTCTCCCCATAAGTACCATTCATTTTTGCACCCTGTTTAAGAGAGAAAGGCTAGTGGTTGAGATATCAGCCCAGACGTGACAACAATAATTGAATTAAATATTTATGTAGTCATAACCGATTTAAACTGATCCTCCATCCTATTTCGTGACCATTTTTATTTGTACTTTAAGAGATTACTTATACATCCGGGTCCACGACATTTCAGACAATACCAATTTGATTGTGGTTCGCTTTGTATTTTTTTTTTTAATTTTTAACTGGACACACACACACACACACACACACACACACACACACACACACACACACACACACACTGTTTTTCCCGAAAATAGGTAGAAATTGCTGTCTATCTCCCAGCTTTGCATCCTATTAATCTGGATCCTGTAGCTGCTTGCATTTCAGTAGTAATATGCCTTACTTAGGGTGAATACAAACTTTAAAAAAAACTAATAATGTAAAGGTCCTTTTTGTATTTGTTTTACTTTTAGCTGGACATGCAAACACACACACATACTGTTTCTCCGACAGTACCAATAGGCAACAATTGCTGTCTATCTACCAGCTTTGCATCCTATTAATATGGACTCTGTAGCCGTGTAGCAGTGGTAATATGCCTTATTTAGGATGAATACAAATAAAAAAAAAATAATAAGGTTAAGGTGTTGCTGACATGGCTGTTGTAATAATGGTAATTGTCGACATAATTCTGATTATTTAAAATTAAAATACACATCTACACTTCTATTTTTTATTTTACTTATCTTTGATGCAAAAATATAAACGATACATGTAGTGTTTTTTTTTATTTATTTATAGCAAGCGGCAATAAAGACGAACATCTAAAAGCCAAAATAAACAAAAAACAAAAAAACACCCCCCACTCACCCAGAAAAAAAACTTGCGTTAGACTGAAATATTTCTGAAGGTGTTTAAATATAATCTTAAACCCACTCAACTAACGACAAAATCCCACCTTTTAATTGTAGAGGTCTTTAAATGCCAGACTATTTTTTTTTCTTCAAAAATTATGTTCCATTTAAAGAACACTTAAATGGAAGATAATTTTTGAAGAAGTGTAGAATTCATAATTTTATTCCAAATTCGATTTTATCACATATTTATACTAAACTAACCTGATTTAAATAATCCGTGCATATTGCTTTCACATTAATTGAAAAAAAATTATGTAGTCTCCAAGATATGATACACTTAAACAAGTGGAGCATGCATGGTCCCCCGTGAGTGCATAGTGAAAGAGGCATAAAAAAATTACTAAGTTCAGCATTTGCACCCACCCCATTTAACCCCAAAAATCTCCAAGGGAGGTCAAATCCTGGTGAAAATGAACAAACGGTGAAGTTTTAGGCCTTAATATATGTAAATTTGAATTCTGCACTATGCAAAAAAAGAAATGACTAAGTCCATTATTTGCCTCCTCCCACAAGGTCTTAACATATTTAAATTTGAGTTCAGCACTATGCAAAACTGCTAAATAGACATACACAAAAAATAGTGGACAAATATTGTAAAATAGTCCTCAAAATGGAGTTTTTATTAGCCCTAAAAGAGCCCCTGGGGAACATCCACGACTTATTGCAAAGCATAGACAAGCAAAATTATATAGAAATCAGTTAGATACAACTTTTCAGAAAGTTTTAACGCATCAATTTTTCTAATAAGCACAAAAGTGTCAATTTTAGCAATTTTAACCCGAAAGGCACTCCAAGAGGGGCAACCAGGATTTCCCTGGAAAATCCGTTTTGTTACATTTTTACTTATATCATGTCTAATGTTTCTGCAAAATTTCAAAAAAATTCCAAGGCGTAGCTATTGAGAAAAGTGTGGACAGATGAACAGATGAATGGACAAGGGTGAATTTACAGGTCCACCCCCCTTTTGTCGGGGGACAAAAAAAAAAAAATAAATAAATTAATCGAAATATAAATTCTATGGCCGGCAGGATAATTAATACCTTTACCTTTGGAATTCACTTCCTGATCCGTGTTTCCTTCAACCGTATCATCAGGTAGAAATTTAAATGTAATGTGAATATTTTGCTTTCCAGCTCCTTCACGTTTCCTCCTATTAGTCTGAACCCTATCATAGTAGCTTATAATGTTGAGGTGAATTAAGTTTAAAAAAATAAAGGTTTTTGGTGCGAGTGCTGTTGGCAGGAATGCTGTAATGGTAATTGTCGACATAGTTCTAATTAATATCATTCACTATTTAAGATGAAAGTAGGCGTTCGTCTACTCTTTTAGCTGCATTATAGAAAAAGGTCGTTTTTTTTTTTTTACACGAAAACGGTGCGAATACGCACTTTTGGACTTTGTTAAACATGTAAGAAAATAAATAAAAATAAAAAAAAAATCGAAAAAATAGGAAATTTAATCTCGTATCACTGGGTCTTGGCAGGTCGATGAAGATTCACTGCGACAAGCTAAAGCGCTGAAAAAGACAGATTTTAAATGAGGATAAAAACTCTTTCGTCCGGGCAGTCAATTTAATATTCATCAAGTTGTTTGTGTGCTATACATATTTACGACAGTGCCAAGGCAGCCTCTCTTGGATATTTTCCAAAGATACTGGACTCTTGTACAACGCATCTACACGGTTCTTCCGTCTCTTGGTATACATCTATCTAAATGCAAATCTCTGAAGTCCCTTTACTTAGAAGTATACAAGGGAAGGGAAAAGAGGAGAAATGAAACATTTTGATTGGCTGGACTTATCAAATGATTCCCCAAGTGGTACATTTCCCCATCAAATTTCCTTCACTTGATCTTGTTAATTTGAGAAAGGTGAGCGTGTTCATATATATATATATATATATATATATATAATAGCTAATTTCTACTTTCACTGCAACACCCACTTTTAAATTGACAACTTGCATAGGTTTTCAGGTTTACTGAAAACGAATATTACATTCAAATTTGAGCCGAAGAAGTAGTTTTCTGAATAGTATTATATTTTTTTTCCAATGCATTAATGAATGCCAGTGGCGGTCGCCATTCTTAACATTGACAAGGAGCTGGGGTTGTAACACGCATGCACATTAGTACTTTTTTGATGGGGAAAAACATGGCCGCCAGTGAAAACATAAGGTATTAGGTTGGATAATAAAGTTTTTAATATCCAAAAAACCACTTGTCTGCCCCAAATTTAATCGTGATACTGATTTTTAGCATACTGGAAAACTTGAAAAAGTCGTCAATTGAAAAGTGAATGTTGAGCTGCAGTTAAAGTAAAATATACCATATAGAAAATATATGTGCACATGCGTGATGGAAATAATATTTCAACGTAATGTAAAAGAAAAAAGGATAATATAAATCATTTTGGCTATTGGATGTCATTCACCTACTCTCATACATTCCAACCAAGAGATCTTTTAAAAATTCTAACCTTCAAGTGCAAATGTTTGAATCTTTCTTGCACTTGGTTCACTCGGTATATTTGTGAGGTAGTTTCTGAAATTCTTTTTCATGAGCCTGGTTGCTCCTTTAATTACTGTACATAAGACTTTGGTGTTTTATATGAAGCTACATTCCAAGTTCTAAATATTTATTTTTCATACCAAACAGTTCTGTTAACATGTCAAAATTTCGCATTTTTTAAAATCTGTTTCATTACACAGAAATAATCCATTATGTCAATATCGAATCTTTTCATCCATATACTCATCAGAAAAAAAATTTTTGCTTTGAAAGAAAAATACATAGATCCATCCATGTATGATTATTTAGGAGGCGATCTTAGTTTAATAGTAAAGGTTTTATATATGCTCTGTTGTTATATTTAACAAACATTGAACTTCTAAACGAAAAAGGATTGGTATACACAAAGTGTGAAATATAATTGATAAAATATTTTATCAAAAATATATGTATACATTTATATATACGCGCACATAAAACAAGCAACTAGTGTCGTTCAAAGACGCATCAGTGTTGCTATATCACTAATCAGTCGACAGATCGACTTGAAAATCTTAGAAATGATACTTAATAAATAAAAAACGAATTACCTCCCTTAATAGTCGCTCTTTATTCATTAAAAATCATTAAAACCATTTTCTCTCCAAAATTTTTCAAAACAAAACAAAAAAACATGGCTGTCTGTTTACGGTTTCAAATTAGCTATTTTATTTTATAATTTAAAAAAGTCATATTGACAGGAGACTGCAATTTTTTTATTGTAGTTTCTTTTTAGAATTTAAAAACGTGCAAGTTAATTGGCATCTGTTCCTTTATAATTTATAGAAAAAATATTCAGAAAAAAAAATCAATGTATTATGTGTTGAATTTTCATTGAAAAACATTTAATTTTTAAATCAATTCTTTTTAGCTTTAAAAGGTTAAAAAAGAATTTGCTAAAAAAGTGTTTTAAATTCGTCGTTATTTGTTTCATTTCATTTCTTTTATTCATTTTATTTATAATGTGTTTTAAAAATTTTCAACTACCGTGGAATTTCCACGGGCTCAGCTAGTACTTATAATTTTCCTTCCACATACAACTAAAACAACTTTACGAGATATTACTTGTTAAAAATCAGGCAAAATTGTGAACATAAAGTGGTTCTAACAAGAAATAACATGCATCCAATACTTGTGTGTAAGTTCGATAAGATGTACTTTAACGTTGGAGATTACATCGTTCAGAATGTGGGAATAACATTCAAAATGAGTATACTGGTCTAAATGATCTAAATACAACGAGAGCCTTTTTAAATTGCACATTAGTCCTTATGATCAAGAGGAGGAGCATCCATTCTTTCCAGACGATGCAGAAACAAAACGAGAAGTTAAAATTCTTTCAAGTAAAAAATTCATATTGAACTTATTTCGAATAAAATATATAACGAGGTAAATGTGATTAGACTGGGAGTAACAAAATGAAAGGATAGACTATGAATACAAGGGTTTGTGTTTACAAAGTCAGTGAAATGCGAAATGTCCATAAATTCTTTATGAATTCCTTATGAGTTAAACTATGAAAAGATTAGGGATTCATTGGTGAAATGCAGGAGAAACAAAAGGTCCAAGTGTCACCCCTCCCACCACACACATATATATAAACAGGTCGCTCGGCATTGTCCCATTATAAAATACTCTCCTGACCTTGCACCATCTGACTTTCATCTCTTCCCAGCCATGAAGTTATTTTTGAAAGGAAAGCGTTTCCCAGATGATGTAGCCTTGATTTCTGAAGTCACGTCGTGTTTGGAGGACCAACCTGGGGTGTTCTACAAAAACGGTCTCCAGAGCTGCATCAAACGATGGGAGAAATGCATAACTCTGTGTGATTCCTATGTTCCTATGTAAAGAAAGACTAATAACTGTGCCAAGTTTCGTTGCTCTACTGCTATGGAAAGTGGGTCAGGGGCATTACTTATTGCACGCCACTCGTATCCTTCAATATGATTTTAATTAATTCAGATTTCGTATTATTATAGTCGATTCTCTATCGATTATTATACTGCATTCAATATACAGTGATCCTCCCCCCAAAGACTTGCAGGCTATCAGCTAGAGTTGAAACTAAAACATTGCTCTCCAGCATTATTCGTTTCATCTGAACTGTTCTAATCTATATACCTATAAAAGTAAACGTGTTTGTGTATCTGTCTGTGTACATTTTCCTACACAATAACTCTGTCAATTTTTAGTCTACAGACTCGAAATTTGATATACAGGGTACTGAGATTTGGGAAAATCTTTGTAATCCGTTTTCGGCCAGAAATTTAGCTATTAAGGTGTTAAAGTTAAACGATTTGACCCTTGAGAACTCTACCAAACTCCTCCGCCAATTTGGGGTCTAAACACTTGAAATTTTAGATATAGGTTCCTTGGACATGGATCTAACTTAATAACTTAATTTGAGCCCCCCAAAAAATAAATGGTAAGGGGTCATAATAGGGGTCAAAGTTAATATACATTGTCTAGCCTTAATTAGAACCTACGTATCTTCCGGTTTGGTGGTGGTCGTAACAGCAAAGACGTCAGGTTTTTTCCCCCGTTCTTTTTCTCCTTCGGGGTACAGGTTCGAGCCTGCCTTCCTACTACCACTTTATTTTTTTTTTGCTCAACACACACATCCAAACACCCAAGCTGAAATTCTAGTATATCTAAAAACTAAAAAATAACTTTGTAAAAGAAATAACTGTACATTTGTACATACGCCTGACAAGTTCCATTTTTTTTTTTTCAATTTTGACGCACTAGCGGCTACTTTTTACCGGTTGAGACCAAATTAAATTTGTTCCGCAGGTTCAATTTCCCTATATATCAGATTTCAAGTGTAGACCAAAAATTAATAGGAATTTGGTAAAGACCGTTCCTCAGACAAACAATGTTGCTTATGTATACTTATATATTTGTGTGTGTGTGTGTGTGTGTATATATATATATATATATAAAATAAACATTAACTAACTTGCAATTCCCCATAATAAAAGCACTTCTCATTCGCATAAACCGATCTTCAATCAGGCTCAATATGAGGGAGAGGGTACGCTTAGGTGCTTTTAAAGATTTTAATCGATTTTTTCAATAAACTCACTAAACGCATTTTTATTCATCACTCGCCTGAAGATGGCTATTTGAAGTCTAAAACATTTATGGCGATATCGAATTTCTTTTTACACTCTAACAGAACGTTTGAATATTGGCCCACCAAATAGAAAAGATGGATTGCAAGAGAAAAAAAAACAGGAATTATTTCTGCTGTTCAACAAAATGTATATAAAGATCTAAAATGTATATAAAGATCTAACAAAATGTATATAAAGATACAAAATGTATAAAAATACAATGTATAGATACAATGTATAAAGATACAATGTATAAAGATACAAAATGTATAAAGATACAAAATGTATATAAAGATCTAAAGATTCAATGTAAAGATACAATGTATAAAGATACAAAATGTATATAAAGATCTAAAGATACAATGTATAAAGATACAATGTAAAGATACAATGTATAAAGATACAAAATGTATAAAGATACAAAATGTATATAAAGATCTAAAGATACAATGTATAAAGATACAAAATGTATATAAAGATCTAAAGATACAATGTAAAGATACAAAATGTATAAAGATACAAAATGTATAAAGATACAAAATGTATATAAAGATCTAAAGATTCAATGTAAAGATAAAATGTATAAAGATACAAAATGTATATAAAGATCTAAAGATACAATGTATAAAGATACAAAATGTATATAAAGATCTAAAGATACAATGTAAAGATACAATGTATAAAGATACAAAATGTATAAAGATACAAAATGTATATAAAGATCTAAAGATTCAATGTAAAGATACAATGTATAAAGATACAAAATGTATATAAAGATCTAAAGATACAATGTATAAAGATACAATGTAAAGATACAATGTATAAAGATACAAAATGTATAAAGATACAAAATGTATATAAAGATCTAAAGATACAATGTATAAAGATACAAAATGTATATAAAGATCTAAAGATACAATGTAAAGATACAAAATGTATAAAGATACAAAATGTATAAAGATACAAAATGTATATAAAGATCTAAAGATTCAATGTAAAGATAAAATGTATAAAGATACAAAATGTATATAAAGATCTAAAGATACAAAATGTATAAAGATACAAAATGTATATAAAGATCTAAAATCTAAAGAGATGTGTGTGTAGTGAGTGGGAGATGACACAAGGCAGGAGAGTTGATTTTCAGGAAGTGGTGTAACCACCGACTGTTCAACTCTGTGACTCTAGATTTATCCTTCCAGTAGATTCTAAGACTATTTTCACTAACACGGGACACTTTCTGGCACTAGAAAAACTTGGGGTGCCGCTTTCAAGTGCGAATATTTATACATGGAAGAACATATTTTCCCACTTAATGGTTGCTCTTGAGGTTACTGTGTCAAGCATCTCTCCACTGGCCTGCATGTCACTAAAAGGCCAGCTTTTGTCTCACCAGTTTTTATTTGCACTTTTAGAACTTGGATTAGTCTGAAAGAAATTTTTTTTTAAATACAAGGGCTCACATTCGTATATTTATAAAAGGTTAGATGCTAACACACATTTTCAATCTGGTATCAAAGTTTAAGAAAGTATTCTTCTTCGGTTGGTTTTAAAAAATAATTTTTGGCATTATATATATTTATTTCGTTTTGGAGATTGTTCAGGAAATAATTTCTACAAAAATAAACAACGGTTTTCTAAAAATGTTATTGGGAATGTTCTCAAATGGAAAACAACTTTTGCCATCATAACAGAAGTAAAGAAAAAAACATTAAAACCCAGAGATTGTAGGTATTTCTTGGTTATATCTAAATTCCTATTGGAAACGGTGAACATTTTCTATAAAAGAATAAGAACTATTTAAATTTAATTATAAAGTTGTTGGAAAATATTCAAGGGTAGGAAAATAATGTTTATTTGCATTTGACATATTGAGACAATTAATCGGAAATCAGAACATCAGAACTTTTGGAGGTATCAGAATCAGAAAAAATTGTGCCTATTTTCCGATGCCAAAAACGATTCTTTTAATTACCACTACAAATGCAAGTGGATCCCAAGAGAATCAGAAACGAGTAACATGCATCGCGATTGGTGCATTTGAAACCATTCCGAAGAACACAACAGCATGGGGAATTAGGTGTATCTGACATAAGTGCACATTTGTTTCTATTTATTTGCCAAATAACAAAAGTGAGACATTAACTCAGTTTTCGATGTGAGGATAATCTTGCGCCACAAAAAGGGGGCAGTCTGAATTGGTACAAAAATAAAAACTGCATCGGTTTAAGATTCTTTATTGAACCAGAACAGAATGACGTGTAGCATCAGAACAGATACTACACTTTTGCTTCTGACTAAAAGTTCAAGGTAGTGGACAAATGTCGACCATCCTGAGAACAACTTGCATGCAATGAAACTAACTGAATGAAACTAAAATTAAGTAATGATGCTGATCAAAGAACTGTAGAAAATCATGTGATGACAGTGAATAGAGGCCAGTGGCACGCAACGATCTGGTGATGGTGATGTTTTTTGCTTGTATTCCCCAAAGACTAAAACCCTAGTACTGGGAAATTTTTATATCAATGGATGCCATCCTCCTCCACTGCACTGATGGCAACATAAATGCATTCAAATTTCAATTCTAAATTTCCTATTAAATAGCCAAAAAGTGGAAAGGATGGCTTGTAGATCCTTGATGGCAAGAGGAAGGAACGCTGTTGGTTTGCTGTTTCATTTCAGCATCATTAGTGCAATTAAATGACATGGATCAAAACGAAAGTTTTTAGTTGCAAGCGTGACGTAGGAGAAAAGCTCTTGATCTTTTCGATTTGCACATTCGAATTTAATGAAAGGAATATTATCTTCATGATATCAAAGATCTATAGCAAGCCGCACATTGTTAAGATAATACCATACTGACTAATTTCAATGTTTCTGGTTTACACTTGAGGACAGTTACACAGATTAACACTGTAATTAAGCTGTTTAAGAATAAGTCCACATTTTTGTAAAAATATAATTTTTACTTAAATAAAATTATTTTGCTAAATAAATGTCCTCAAATTTATATATATATATATATATATATATATATATAGAGAGAGAGAGAGAGAGAGAGAGAGAGAAGGAAGGAATTATTATGGGTTTAACTCGATAAAATACGTCTTAAAATGGATGGTTGTTTGTATTTAAAACTTTTCCATATTTCACGTCTCTGGTGTATTATGCGCAGGCCGTGGTGGTTCTGCTAATGAAAAACAGTCATATAGTAATTAGTTTTATGACCATTCGCTTTTTATTTTCTGTGTATTTATTTCTGTGATTGTGCATTAATAAGTGAGTGAATGCGTTTTGCTAGTTTGTTAGTTATGTGGATGTATATTTCTGCTTCTTGTAACTCGTTTGAATGTCTGCGTCTGTGTAGAGGAATGAAGAATGAGGAATGAATTGGTGTATTTTATATGATTTTATGCATGTGTGGTGTTTTTTTTTCTTCCAGTATGTGTATATTCTGTTTATTGTAATGATTTATGTGTATTTTGTGTGTGGTCAGAGTAGTGTGTTTATATTTTTGACTTTTTAATTTTCTTCCTTTGAAGGTTGTAACGTTGGGTGTGGGACAGCCAAACTAGCTGCCAACATTGTCCTGCTTTTTATTGAAACCAGCCGAGAACTCTTTTTAGTATCCTCGTTGTTCCGTTGAGTGCAATTGTCTGGATCTCTTTTGCACTTGGTTCACCAGGAATATTAGTTATGTAGGACTTCAGGTTCTTCTTCATAAGCCCTGTGGCACCTATAATAACTGGTATGGTTGATATCTCCCTAAGATTCCAGTTTCTTTTCATATCATACATGAGACCTTGATATTTGGGCTGTTTCTTCCTTTCAGCTCTGTTCAGACTTCCATCATTAGGGACGCTCACTTCAACCAAGGTTGCAACTCTCTCTGACTTATTCCATATAATTATATAATTATACCTTGTATCAACGCACATATAATTTAGTAAATGTTTCAAATTTGTTTTATATGTAATATACACACAGGCTTGTGATTATGATTTTAAAACTGATGTGAATTTGTCTCTGAAGTTTATTTCGTGTCGGTAGTAATCCTCTGTTTGGTTTATTAGCATAGTTTTAATTTCAAACATATTAAGCAAGATGAGCAAAACAAAAATTCACTCCACTAAGCACACTGAACGTGGAAGAGACGTCACTAAGAAACAAATAACATCATAAAACTAATTGCTTTATGACTTTTCTCCATTATGATGCTGCTCTCATAAACGAAACAACCATTGCCTAAGGGTAATACATTCAAAACGCATGTATGGAAAATAGATATTTGAAACGTCTACAGCTTTCCATTTTCATAGTTTCATATATGTAACTACATTGAATGCTTTTAGATTTTTTTTACTGCTATTTCACCCCAAACAAGGCACAGTGCCACTTGGACATAACGGTCTACTATTTTGGATCACATCTATAGCGATACTATGTAGGGAGTTGAGCAGTGAGATGTCTGTTTATACTACACTTAAACTTCTGCATGTCAGTACAATCAGGAAAGCAGGGACCTGGGAGGGAATTCCAAAGTCTAGCAGGTTGGAAGAAGAAACTATTATAACAGAAGGCTTTTTGGCATCTAGGGATCTCTGAAATGAAGGGGTAGGATTTTGTTGTTTGTTGGGTTAGTATGTTGCAGGAATACAAGTGCTGTGAGTCCGTTGGAGCACATGCCATTAAAGTACTTGTAAAAAAAAGCACAAAGACACAACATTTTAGCAATGGAATAGATGTTGAAGTTTGACTGATGATAGCATGGGACCTATTAGGTTGGAGATTTGTTTTGTACTCCTCTAAGAGGAAAAACTAGTGGCAGATGCACCAGCAATATTCCACACATGGGCGAATGGTAGTCTTGTAAATATTCTTGAGTGTGAGCAACTTTCTAACATGGTAGAGAGAGCCCACCTTCTTGGCAGTAACCCTGAAAATGTCCTCAATGTATTTTTCCTAATTCGTGTTGCTTGTGAATGTTAAGCCGAAGAGTTTGAACGAAACTGTCAAGTAGTGTATTATTAGTTATATTAATTAGTGTTTGAGAAAGTTTCTTGTAATTGTTAAAGGAAAGCCGTTTAGTATTTTATTCATTCATCATGTCATCTTATCAGACATTGTTGATCTTTAATAAAAGTCTGCATTTCTTGGGTGCCTTTATTTTCTGATGATACCCCTCGGATGAATAATCATTAAAGATCTCTAAATGAAATATAAAACATTTGAAACTTATGCACTTGTGCAAAGGTATAACTTTTTTGGTTTTCAATTGGGACATTTAGAGAGTGCATAACAGGAGCAGATAAATTCAATTTCAGAACTGAATCGAAAATCTCACGACAAATCCGTGTTGTTTTTGTTTTTTTTAATAGATCTAAGAAAATTAAATAGTACCAATTTTTTTTAAAAACACAAATGAGATTTTTTTTTTTTGTAACAAAACCCAATTTCCGAAATTTTTGAATGCATGTTTTGTTGTTGAGTTTTACATTTATTAAATTAAAAGAAATATAAAACCTTAAAACTTATAAACTTTATTGTCTGTCCTTGATATGTCCCAACTGAAAACCAAAAAAGTTGTACCTTCACACTAGTGCATAAGTGCCAAATGTTTTATAAATTTTCACGGAAATATGAACAGCGAAACATCTATGAAATCGAAGAAATGCAGATTTTTTATTAAAGATCAACAATATTTGATAATGTGATGTGATGAATCAATAAAAGACTAAACATCAAAATCCCACCCCTACACTGTAGAGATCCCTAGATGCCGTAAAGCCTTCTACTCAAATAACTTTTAAATTCCATCGCGGGCCCCTGCTTCCCTGACTGTACTGACATTCAGAAGTTTAAGTGTAATGTGAACATTGCTTGCTGCCCAAGTCCCTACATAGTATACCTGCAAATCCGATCTCAAATAGTAGCCCCTTAAGACTTAGTTGCACTGTACCTTGTTTGGGGTGAATAAACAGTAAACAAAAATGACTGCTGTTGCATAACACAATTCCACACATTCAAAAAGGTTGTGGTGCATGCATCAGGACAGAACAAATTATCATTCAACTATTTGCGGACATCGTGCAACGTTTAATGCTGTGCATCAGTCATCGAAGACAAGGGAGACAACAAATAACATTAACATTCAATGCAGTCAGATTATGAAAAACAGTCATTAAGCATGCCTTTTCTTTTGTTGTATGCAGGTTAAGTAAAGACCTTCTGGAAATGGCAAAATGATGCAGGAGATAGAAAATTCATTATAAAATGCATTGCGTAAATGTTGCCTTAGACGCCAAACTTCTAACACGTTTTAAAGGTCTTTAAAAAAAATCTTTTTAAAGATTATATAAAGTTGAAAATTGAGCATAAAGTTACATAGGAAAATTGAGCGTAAAGTTACATAGTTACATTATTATTTATTTATCATCAAGTCAATAAGGGTTTCAGAAAGAGGAATAAAGGAGAAACCGCTTAAGGGCATGGCATTTCGAAGCTATATATATATATATATATATATATATATATATACATATATATATATATATATATATATATATATATAAACAAAGACATGGTAAATGTTAGTGACTGTCTGAGCAAGATAATCTAAGGACACTTTCAGACTCGTAGATGATATTTAAAATAATCTTTCTATCAAGTCAATGACTTTCACATCAGTCTGGACTATATACCCGCCTCAGGATGGGTAAAATTCCCGAACAGAAGCTTTTGCCCTACTTTATAATATTAAAATCAAGGTGTAATGATATATCTTGTCTAGAATCCTTATTTCAATTCTGATCAAAATCTATTGCATTCTTTTGAATCTAGGAAATCTCTACAATTTAAGGGTTTTGGGAAATCAAATTCAATGCAAATCTGAAATATTGTGCCCATATTTTACCTTTTAAAAATCCTTTAGAATATTGAAATATTTATCATTTGATGTCTAATATCTATCCGTATTATTTGCATTCTTCAAACTACTGTTCACATCTTCAGAGCTTTTCAGTCTATGTGACATCCGCCTGCTTCAGATGTATCTTTTCGACCTCGGGAATGTTTCTGCTAAACTCGGAAATTTGGGCAGGTGTAGCATGCTATCGTTCCATTAGGCACAAACATTGTGAAAATGCGACTCAAGATGAGAACAATAGTCCAAAGAACCCAAATAATAACAAGTAACCAATCCCCATCTAAAAGATTCAGTAATGTAATAAGTTTAATATTTACTTTTAAGCTTTCAAAAATATTGGATTATATGCCTGAAACTAAATTAAATATACCAGTTATATTTTAAAATTCGTAATGATCTGTTAGGTAGTTTAAGAGTGAATCCTACACGCATGAATATACAAACATATACCAAATTTTATATAGGCAGCATGTTTTCATTAAGGCGAATGTTATTGTAGATTTTCTTTTTTGATTCAGCGTTTTTTTTTTGTTTGTTTTTGGTTAATAGTCCATTTAGTATATACGAATTTTCTGGGTTATTTGGTCATTTTTTTCTTTTTTCATAGATACTTTCAATTTGATTCAAGTAATCAGATGAAACTGATTTTTTAATGTTGGAAATTTATAATGTTGTGCATTAAGCTGCTTATTTTGTCGACATTGTGAATAATATTCACAAGCAATTTAGTACAGAGCTTGGAATAAGCAAAGAATATCACAGTAAAAGATGCGATTGGTATTGCTCATGACCACTTCACTGAGCAATACGTTCCAAGGAAACAAATTGTACAAATTGCTCAACTTAGTTTCACAGCGAATCTTTGTTTAACCATAGTTTGCTGCACCAGCCTCGTTTTTTACTTTCTTATATTCTTTGGTTATTTCCAGTTTCACGGATTTAATAATTGTTTGAGTAAATTATCTATACAAACAATAGCATTAGCAAAAAAGCTGCTCAATGCATAGCATGTTATATGTGTATGTGTGCGTAATATAAAGCTCTCCTTGAGTAGAGCTCTTTTGTTAAATGATTTCGCCTATTGCTTACTTAGCATAAAACAAAGCTCTATTTTTCTAAATGAACAAACAGCACTTTTAAAGTAGAGGTCTAATATTTATATAAATACATTTACGAGCAGCGAGCCCATAGGTTTGAACTGCTAACTATTAACTAAATGGTTGTAAGTTTGATTTCTGGCTCAAGATGGGTGCTAGTCTAGTCACACTGATGAGCTGTGTTACAGCGAAACAGTCTGTCTGTGGATGATTAATATATATATATATATATATATATATATATATATATATATATATATATATATATATATATATATCCGTAAAAGGTATATATATATATATATATATATATATATATATATATATAATTTGTCTAAACATCTGCAAAATGTTTCAGTTACGGCTATAAAAAGTAAGCTTAAATCAAATATAAAGACGTTGCGACTTAGAATATGCATATATTTTTACAAGCATCAGACTACAACAGAGGCTGAGGAGGGTTCACAAAAGACGGTTAGGTGCTGTTCCACTTTGTCAGATTTAAAACTGAAGAAACCAATATTCTGATTTTCTGTAATTATGTTTGCAAATGAAGAATTACAATGAACAATCAACCATGGTTTTTTTTCAATAAAAATATTTCTAGCAATCTTTTCATTTTTTATTCTTTAATTATCAACTTCTTTATTTGCTTCGTTTCGAACAAGTTTTTATTTGTATTGAATTTTGGAGACGAAATTATGGACAAAAGTTTGCAGACAGTCAACTCACATAAGTAATCGATATAATTATTTCTTGTTTTACCTTTATTTACTATTCGTGTAAGAAATATTTATCGAATTCTTATAGTTTAGTGAACGTGTGTATGCACGTGCAATGTTTTTACATTTTTGAACTGATTATTTAGTTTAATAATGGAGGTCGTCGTAGGAATACGAAAAAATGTCTATTTTAATCAGAAGATGAATAGAACATCACTAAAGTGTGATATTCTGAACTACATTTGACTTTGTAACTTACTAATTAAGAAAGTGTATTACTGGTGTAATGGTTGCATATGGACTATAGAATCGACTATTCAGAATTCAAGTCTTATCAAATCTATTTTGATCAATTATACAGTAATACTGTTATGGTAGGCATGAACCCATGTTTTCCTTGCCAGTTATGGGTAAAATAGAAAATTGTGTTGAATAAATTGTATTGTGCTTTCTGGTTAACTGAACCCAAAAGGTTTTATTTATATAATTATATGCTAAGGCATTTTGCATTTGTACGCATTTAGGTTATTCGAACTACTGATCATCTTAGATGTTATTCTCATAACAATTTGGTTGATGTAACCTTTGACTTACTTCAAGTGCGTCTTATCAAACTCGGAAATCTGTACGGAATTTTAAACGGTACACTTTATCTAATCCACAGGCGAAGCTTGCACTTATAAACCTTCAACCTCTAGGAGACTGCCACTTAGAATTCATTATATTTTGCACTTTTATCCATTGCGCCACGTGTTCTTGCAAACAATTTTAGTATGAATTTTAAGAGCTTACTACATACAATATACATATATATATATATATATATATATATATATATATATATATATATATATATATATATATATATACTTCAGAATAAAGTTATTTTACAATCATACAATATACATACATACATATATATATATATATATATATATATATATATATATATATATATATACTTCAGAATAAAGTTATTTTACAATCAGCTGTGATTATAAGATTTAAAAAATATTACTGGCAGTAGTATTCTATAAGTTTTATCCCATCTAAATAAGACTTGCTCGATATACAAGATATAGCAAATAAATTAATTATATTGATTCAATGAATTTCAAAAAACCTTTTTTGAAGTGAAATATTTGAGTTACATATCAAAGATTTTTATTATTCTAAGCAAGACAAAGAATACTTTAGAAATTTTATCTCCTTAAACTATAGGGTTTCGATGTCTATCATCTCTTCAGAGGAGAAAATATTAGCAAATATTTATAAAGGTATGTACCCTATTTGCTAAAGTCAGTGAGACATGGAAAATCAAAGTAAAAAAATAATTGATTAATCAGAAGTCATACAGCAAGGGAATTTGAAATCCAAATTCCCTTGCTATATGACTTCTGATTAATCAATTATTTTAATGTTAATTATAGCAATATGACCACATTATATTAATACGTCTGTATGGCGTTAATGACTCTGCATTAAAATCTAAGATGGCACTAATATTACAAAATACAATGGCAACTACCCTTATGAATTTTTTGGATTTTGTAATCATGCCTATATTCTTTTTATTTTCTTTTAAAGTTGATGAGTTCCTATTCCTCTGATGAATCCGATCAGAATAGATTTATAAATTGACATAATTATATGAATGATTCTTTCCTACGAAACAGGTGCTGTCAAGAATTGAACATTTTAAAATGCTGAAAGAAATAAAAGGTAAGATGGATAACATCTAAAAATTTAGAATATAAGCTTTTTGTCATTTATTTGTATATGCTCTGTAGTTACATCGAGCTTCATAAATGAGAGGGTGAAATAGGATTGAATAAGCATATTTTTCCCATAAACACACACACACATAATATTTCAGGGTATTTTAATCTATTTATAATGATTCTCATTGTACCAAATTCTATGCTAAGGTTTAATTAGGAGATAATTGTTGTTTAAGATAAATTATAAATTAGAGTTATATATATATATATATATATATATATATATATATATATATATATATATATATATATACTATATTCATTTTCTTATGAAGTCTGATCAAGAATATGAACAATACGATATATTGTTCATCAATATGGATTAAATCTAATTTTTACATTTTTACTTTAGTCATAAAAACATATGCTCTTGCTTACTACTACTACTACTACTACTACTACTAATACTACTACTTAGCTCTGGGACAATACGAAAAATAAGATAAAAGGTGTGTATGATGTGAGTGTAATGAGATCATTAAAATCAATTTATAGGTTATGGAACATTCAAATATAATTTCACTCCATGTATTTTATATTTATCAATGTATGTATTGTGACGATATTAAAATTAAGCATCTTTTTTAAATATCTTTATACCAAACGAAGGAATATTGAATAGCGTTAAATTTTTCAAGTAGAAAATAAAAATTAATGATCTTTTCATTAGTGTAGGAGTAAACGATACATACATACATATATATATATATATATATATATATATATATATATATATATATATATATATATATATATTTCGTTGTACAATATTTACTAATGAACAGATGGATTTTTATTCTCTGCTTGAAAAATTTAACGCTACTCAGTATTCCTTCGTTTGTTATAAAGATATTTAAGTAAAAATTTTAATTTTAATATCATCACAATACATACATTTATAGATATAAAAGACATTATAATATATATATATATATATATATATATATATATATATATATAGCCTTTGAAGTTTTAACCTTTAAAACTATACAAAAAATATTTTTTATCATTCGTGAGAAAACCATCTAGTCAGTAAGTTATTTAATCACCTACAATCACTGCAGCAACTCGCTCTCAAATTTACTATAGTACCGATAATTTATTTTTCAAGGGATCATCAGTTGTTTACCACTGTTTCGGGGATTTAAAATGTATATATATATAAAGCTGATCTAAACTAAGACATAAATTTCATAATATATATCCTAGGTAACATGAGCAAAATAGACATATAGCTTATTTTTTTCTTATAAGTTTGGTTCAGCTGGAGTGGAGCAATCTACCAGACGCCAAACATTCACCCGCTAACTCAAGTTTTCCAACCGAGAGATCTTTTAAGATTCTGACCGTCTCTTTAAGTGCAATTGTTTGAATCTTTCTTGCACTTGGTTCACCAGGTATATTTGTCAGGTAGTTTTTGAAACATAACTTTATATGTATCCGTAAATGTAAAAATGTACAAATAAATAATGCACTTATATTATTCATGTTGGTGAGACTATATATCCCCAAGTTTAGAATATGCTGGGTTAGATAATCTTGTGTGTACCTAATAAATATGAAAATCATCTAAAAATCAAAGGATTCAATATAGCCTTAGGTCAAATAAACAGATGCAATATCCGTTTGGATAGATTTCTTATGCACCCACACATTTTCTACATCACAGGTCATCGGTGTGGTTAGCGCAAAATGCTTGAAACTAACTTATTTTATGACAATCCAAACTTTGATTCTTTGTGTTGCTATATAAGAAAAATTTTGACTATATTATAAATACTTTTTACTCTAAGGGCTTATGAAATTTAAAAACAAATTTCCAATTTTGGAAAGTCTTCAAAATTTCAAGTGTTTTATATTTTTTAAATTGACCAACATTAAAATAATATAACCATTATATAAATGTAATCTGATCTCTCCATAATGTTGGTTTAAATGAATACATGTCTTCCAGTTATCTATCTTGCCAAACAGTCCCCCGTTATAATATATGTACGTAATTATGCACACTTTTTATTTGTTTTACATAAGCATTTATATGTCGCTACACATTCATGAACATGTTTCGGTCAGCCAGTTACAAGTAACTAGAAACCTCTTCAGGTGATATTGCTTATACAAAAGTAAAGCCCCTAATATATATATATATAAATTTGAGTTATTTTATATTAAGCATTCCAATCCACTAAATCTAATTTGTGTCCTTTTCTAATATATAATTGCCATTTGGATTTTCCAAGTTAGACTTAAATAGCAAGGAATCTAACAAATCCATATGTAGCCTTACTAGCGAAATACCAAATTTTCAGTCTGTTCTTTTGATAAAGATAAGAAATGTCAGTCTTTTAACGATTACTTAGTCTATCCTTTCCACTAATTCTAAATAGAAAATTAGAAATTCAACGTTTGCTTTTATTGGATGATCAACAGTTATGGTTATCCAAGGAAATCTTAAGTTTTGTTACAAACATTTTTAAATAGCGTTTACTTTCGTTGTTACTTTGTTTCCATTAAAACTGTTTTATGATTAAAATTCAAACGCTTACGTATTAAGTTACTTATTCACAAAATCCTTGCTATTATTTGTTAGAAATACTAAAAACTCGTATCAATAATGCATGTGAATTAGAAATGATCACAATCATTTATAAAAATATTTCTAGATAGACAAATTATGTATAGAAATTGTCTAAAAAAATGGCGATTCAAAGATTATTTCGATAACATTAAACTAACATTTATATATTAATTTATCACCCATTAGACAATTCAATACTGTAAAAATTAAAGCATCCAAATTTATTTACATGCAATAATTTGTATATTCCTCATACCAAGCAAAATTCGAAACATTTTTTGCTGTTGCCTTTAAACTGTAGATTTGAAAACTAGTATATATATATATATATATATATTTAACCTTAACATGATTACGATTTTCTTACGCTTTTGTATTTATACATTCATGATAGGGCCTTTATTAAATTTTATTCAAAAAAGTACATTCATAATACGTTTTAATTAAAAAAAAAAAAACGACTGTCAATATAAACAAAAAATTCGAGTAGCAATACTCTTGAGCATTGTCATGTTATCATAATACCTAAAATTTAATACAGAAAAGTTTGCAAGACGGCCAATACATTTGGAATTGGATTTTATTTAATATTTACTTAAACGTTTACAAACTATTAACATTTGCAGAAACTACCACAATAAGTTTTGATGTTTTGAAAAACAAATCTTAATTGCTTATACTTATTTGTTTCTATACCATTAGAAAATGAAGTTATTAGTTGACTGAAAATTAGCATCAGTCTTGCAATCAGTATTAGCATCAGTATTGCAATGAATCGATGGTGAATTTGTCGCTAAATAAAATAAAACTTCGATATTTGGATGGAAAAATGAACCGATTGTTATGTGTTTTGGTTATGTTAGCAAAACGAAAGGGACATCACAAAAACGTTTTCCATTATAGAAAAAATTTCTTGTAATTATTTTTCACGGTTATTTAATTTTCTTGTAATTATTTTTCACGGTTACTTAAAATTAACACATATGAGAAACTCAAACTATTTTTTAATAATTAATATTTTTTACAAATAAGACATTTTATATAATTGGAAGTTTTTGTATATACCGTTTGAATTTAATATTTGAAATAGTTTATTCAGTATTTTTATGAACCCGACTTATATTTATTGAGAAATACATAAAAATGTCTTACTATCCAGAAAACTACTTGTTTTGCGCAAAATATAAGTGTGATATTCGTTTTCAGCATACCCGAAAGCCTATAAAAGTTGTCAGTTCTTCAAGAAGACTGTTTCATATTTGGTATTGGGTATGACGTTAAAAGACATGCAGTGAGGAATGTGAAGTTACCAATTCCTCCCAGGTCTACTTTGGCCCGGTGCAGTAATACTTGTGATGACATCTGGTGCTACCAGATCAGTCTGAAGACTCATAACCAAAAATGCAGCAAACAATGCAATTTTTTCTTTTACTCAATAATCTACTGCAAATCAAAGACAATTTTTTTCTACAAAACAATTAAACCGAACACCATGAATAAACATTTAAAGATATAAGAAGTTAAAGAATAACAGCTTTTTCCCAAAATTACTAGATTCGACATTAAATAACCAAACAAAATTCCATAAATAATGTTGGAAGATATAAAGAACTTGAAGCATAAAAACCTTTTACAAAATTAATGGATTTGGCATCAAATGGTTTGAAAAAAGTTGATATGACGTAACAAAAAAAACACTAAACTAAACCAAAATTCTCAGATGGATGTGTCATAATTACATGCATCTATGAATTAAGAGTCTTTTATCCTGGTTCTGTTAATTTATTTAAAAAAATTTTTTTTGATTAAGGATTTCTCGAACATGAATTACATGTTTCTGGAATTTGTTTCTTACAACATCGGACATTGTGATATTTTTTTTTACAGTACAAACCGATTAGTCATAGATTTACGTCAGTTTAAAATTGTGATGCTTAAACGTCAACAACTCGTGAAATTAAGGTTTGCCAGTAATTACCGTATTTAATGTGAATTTACATTTTCTACATATTTTTCTGATGAAGTTTAGTGTTACAATATGTGAGAATAACAAACGAAGATTTGGAGGATATTACCGTCTGTGACTATGGGGAAAAAATTAAAATACTCATATTAGAATATAGTAGCCAATAATATGGTTCCATCAAATAAATACAAATTTGGGAAACTGAAAAATGTCTATTTTGCTGGACATTCTATTGACACTGTTTATAATTTTTGTAAAAATGAAAAAATGAAACCTCGATTGAACTCTTGCTTTTAACTTAATTTAACATTTTCGTATAATAAGATACATTATTTTTATAATAAAGGAAGCTAAACTGGAAGTATAAATATGACTGGGGGAACTGGTTCGGGACAGCTAGTATAGGAACATTTGGAAATATATGTATATAATGTATGAAAATATTCAGTTCTGGTAATATTGTTTGAATAAAAACATTTGTAAAGTCGGTAAAATTTTAAAATGATTAGATACCATCCAAACTTAGTCTCCGATCGCCATTTCTCTCCCCACCCTTTTTCTTATCCAAGTACGGCTTAAATAGTATTACTGCTTTGCGATTTTTCGTTTTGTTTATAATTGAATGAATTATTCCAAGTTTTATAGTTTTAATTTTAGTTGGAAGCAAGAATAATAGACAGCATATAGACTAAGAGCGAGGAGGGAGTCAAATATTTGAACAACAGAGAAATGTAAGAGATAAGTCACTTGTTGAGATAGTTGAAAATTATGGCTAATTGCAATTAAAACGGAATTTTATTCATAACTCAATCCCCAAACTTAGTATATTTTAACGTGTATTTTGTGATTACAATGTTAAATGCTGATTCAGATTTTGCACAATAGTTAAATACTTAAATATGATAAAATTGAGATCTTTATTAAAGATGGAAACAAAATCTTGGTTGTTCAGCTATTTAGGGTCTTTACTTAACCACGTTGTTTTGATCTTGCATTTTTTTTTTAAGATTTTACATTTTGTTATTGAACAGACTGAAAAGCACAGCAAACCTATGATCTACAATAAATACACAGCATGTCCAAAATAATTTGGTACTTTACCTTTCTCTGCAACCATACCTGAAAGTTGAGGGGAGTGACTTTAATTAGCAGTTAGAAGTGAAATGTGAAATAAACTACCCATTGCCCTTTTATTATTTTTTTTACACCTTTTGTAAGTTGGAGAAACTTTCAAAGTTGAAAACACATTTACAAATAAAATATCTTTGTTCCTACAAAAAAAAAAAAAAAAACAGATTGAAATAAATATACTCCTTTACTTTCAAATAAACTGTTGAGAAATGTAAGATTACATCTTTTATAAACTACATTCTTCCTTTTCATTAGTTAGTACATAGACGTAGGTGAGGATGCCACTCCTTTGCCTGGATTATCTCGCTTACCCTTAACCTTTATAATTCAGTGTGTTTAGCAAAGGCTATGAAGGTCTTCTTTTTTTTTTTCAGTTTCTATGACTCTATGAAAGATCGAACTCTGATCTATTAGCAAACACTTGCAATTTATATATATATATATATATATATATATATATATATATATATATATATATATATATATATATATATATACTCCTTTTCCACTTGGAATGTAAGGAGCTACTATTTGGGATCGTGTCGAAAAGGGAATGTGGGGAGTTCAGCAACAAGATGTCTGTTTATGTTACATTTAAACCTCTGCAGATTAGTACAGTCAAGAAAGCAGGAAATGGGGAGGGGAATTCCAAATTCTTGCAGTTTGAGGGAATAAACTATTAGAGTAGTATGTAATTATATAAAATTGTCAATAAAATCAGATTTAAAGTAAGTTGGAACACTTATGTATGCTGATTTTGAAGTCTCTTTCTAATTGGAAAATACATTCCTCACACTCTTCTTTCCACCATATAGCCTGGTTTAAGATTATAAGAATATTTTAAAAAAATTTTCTTTAATTGAAATGCATACAATCCAAAACCCAAACCTTGCTAAATAAATATAAATAAATGGCATTTCATATATTTTATATAATTTTATCAATCAATAAATACGTAAAGTTACTGTTGAAATTTTATACCTAAAATTGTTTTATTTAAAATGCTCATGAATATTATTGAAGTTATAAAAAACGATTTTTTTATGTCTTTGTTACTTTTCTAATTTTGCTTAGTAAGTCAGGACTAAAATGCCTGATTAAATTGGAAGAAGAAAAAAATCATCTGCATTTCGTTTATGCAAAGAAAACTGGCAATGGAGCATAGTTAAAGGCGCAAAAATGGGGGAAAAAAAACTGTTACCAAAGGCAATAAAATCTAATTTCTCTGTTTCTGAAAATGTTATAAAGATTTTAGATTAATATAATATTTCGTTGAATTTTGTCTTTTGGAGATCCAACATGGCGGACCCATCTGTATACTTATTGGCGTTTCAGTCTTTAAAAGTAGTTTTAAAAATTTACTTACCTAACCACTAATACCAAGTCTGACTGGAACCCTTTTACTATTATTAGTGGTAGGTAAGATAAGACATTTTATTTTAAATTACAGTGGCTAAGTGGTTAACGGCATGAACTGAGAAGTTGGGTGTACAAAATTTGAATCCAATTCCTTCCATGGAAAAAACTTTCATCTAACTCACACTTGACCAGGAGAGAAAGTAAATATAAAATGGAAATACAAAAATATTATCTTAAGACAGTAATTAACGATGGTCTCCAAGCAAAATCAACTGCTATATATTTTTGTTCATGTTTGGCTAAATGAAAGTTATAACTTATTTAGAGATAATAAATCTTACAGTTAGTTTCCATACTTAAAATCTATACAGGTCGCTAAAATATAAACTTTTCTTGCATTTGGTATAAGTTTTCGATTTCTTGGTTGTTTTCTATACTAAATCATTGCAAGAACATTGGCCACTTCTGCACAGTGTTCCGGTGACGTTGCCTTGGGCTCGAACGGCAGTTCACTTAAATCGTTAGAACATGCCGAGTGCCAATCAAATTAGAAACACTAGGAAGCAAATAACAATTATCAGATACTAATTACGATGACACACACACACACACACACACACACACACACACACACACACACACACACAAAATGGGAAAACAAAAAAATAACAATCCACTGTAAATTTCATGAATAAATATTTAAAAAAAATATTTTAATAAATAGAAACATGTTTTTTCTTTTCAAGTGAATTTCAAAGAAAATATTTGAATTTGTTTTTCATGTTTATTGTTAGGAAAACTTAAAAATTTTTAAACTTTTTCAAAAGGTAAGAATTTTAAGGAAAACTTTGACTTTTTTTGTTTGTTTGGGTTGGACTGATTAAATTTGTGCATGATTAAAAACTATTTTTTTTTCTTCCAATTTATTAAAGGTTGTCTGCTTCGATTTTTATTGACTAAGCACATTTATCGCCTTTTCATTGTCTGTAAACTTGATCAGTGTCTGGTATATTCCAGAGGTTAATGACAGCTACTGATGAAGCCCGAGCCAACATTTACAGAAATCCGGTGTAAAAAAATGTAAAAGTACTGAAAGCTGTATTAATATTGCTACTGCATCGAGTTTGCATGCATCACATCACTAAGCATGTATGGATTGTATGGATTCAGATGTGTTAAGGGAGAGACAAGCAGAATTCTTATTATTCCTCACTTTTTAAGTGACCATCTGGATACAATCGAAATATGACTGGCCTTTATCTAATCTAGGAAATGACAGCTCTTGCATAAATATAAATGCAAATAGATTCGCTCAGACTGACAAGAACCTGCTCAAAATGTGTGCTGTGGAAGTCAAAGTAATTTATGAACTTTGAATATGTTGGGATTCACAAATATGATTGAAAAACTTGGCAGTTATTTCTGAAACTTTTACATCTACTGATATAATTCTTTAGTTGTCACATAATAGATCAACTTATTGAATATGAATACGTGATCATGGGACTATTTCCCTGCAGGTTAGAACATGGTCGTCTTCAGTTCTGATAACAAATCCCATCAACTGGGATTAATAATGGATAATCAGGGCTGCATTAATCATTAAGCAAATCATGGTTTTGAGCAGTTACTCTGACTGTTTTTTATGTTGCACAAAAAAATCCCAGGCTTTACCTTCTCTTATAGAAGATTGCTAATTGTCTGAATAATGCCATTTAGACTGCTAAGGCATTTTTTGTAGGTCAGAATGCACTTCATTTAGTGTGCTGTCTTTTCAAAACCTCATCTGACCAGGTTTAAGCTTCAGGGTTGCATTAAGCATGTGATCAGGGGAAAGGTGGGTATCATATTTTGTTATGTTTAAATTATGAGGGAAATGCGTATGCGCCACCAAAGTCTAAAGAACTGTTACACATATTGATAGAATTCTTGTTTTAAGCTGTCACATCTTTATATCTTCAAATATTGTAATAACACATTTTGATTAAACCTACCATCTGTGGAACACGTGACTGAGACCATTTCTCTATAGGCTACAACATGGTCGTCTTCAGATCTGATATCAACAAATACCCTTAGCTTATAATAGGTTTTGGGCATTTGTTCCAATTGTCATTCATTGCATCAAAAAGCCCCAAGAAGTTCTAGGGTTTCGTTTATTACTAATTTCCTAAAGCAATTGTTTTTAAGAATGCCAATTGAATTACATTTTTTGTAGGCCAGAGTGCACTTCGCTTAGTGTGCTGTCTTTTCCAAACCTCACTTGATCAGGTATAACCTCCTGCAGTGGAGTTAAACCTAATCAGGGCTGCATTAATCAGTAATCAAACATTGTTACTGGGCACCATATTTTGTGTTGTTTATGTTTATATTTTGAATTGCACCAAAGTTTTAAGCATGAAGGTAGTTTCAAATATAAAGCCTATATTTTAACTAAAAACAGAACGGGTATGGTGCCATTAAAACGAGCAACCTTTTGTGCTTCAGAATTTATTTTTCTACATAGTCGCCAGCATTCTCAATATATTTTTGTCAGGAATTCTATGACATCTCTCTGCTTGTGCACACGTGCATGACGAGTTGCTTTCTTAATCTCACACCGTCAATATCTGCAATAGAGATAAAACTTTCAGATCATGAATGCACAAGTTCAATCATAACAATGCAATTTGCAATTCTCTCTACTTTAATGTATGCTGCTTTTGAAGGAAGCTAATAACATTTATAGGATACAAATTACAATGACACACACACAAAAATGAGAAAACAAAGAATTAACAACCTATTGTAAATTTATGAATAATATTAAAAAACTTTTTTGTTTTTTAATAAATAGAAACATGTTTTGTTTTTTGTTTTTCAAGAGAATTTCAAGGAAAATATTTGAATTTGTTTGTTTTTCATGTTTATTGTTAGGAAAACTTTTAAATTTCTTTTCCAAAAAGTAAGAATTTTAAGGAAAACTTTGACTTTTTTTGTTTGTTTGGGTTGGACTGATTAAATTTGTGTGTGATTAAAAACTAATTTTTTTTCTTCCAATTTATTAAAAGTTGTCTGCTTCGATTTTTATTGACTAAGCACATTTATCGCCTTTTCATTGTATGTCAACTTGATCAGTGCCTGGTATATTTCAGAGGTTTATGACAGCTGTCAGTCAAGTCCGAGCCAACATTTACAGAAATCCGGTGCACAAAATGTAAAAGTACTGAAAGCTGTATTAATACTGCTACTGCATCGAGTTTGTATGCATTCCATCACTTTAAGCATGTATGGATTCAGATGTGCTAAGGGACAGACAAGCAGAATTCTTATTAATTAGAAATGTCAAGTGGAATTAAAAAAATAGGAGACATTACTTTTGGAACGTCCTTTGTAATTAGGGCATCTAATCCATTAACATGGCTCTGTTCATAGTATACACTCCTGAAAATCGATTCATTCTATTAATGCTTACCTTTTTTTCTTCCAATGAAATATTTGTGTGTATATATCTAAGTAAAATTTTAAAATCAATTTGAGGATAAATTAAAATAGAACGCCCCTAGTGTAAATGTGGTATTATGGTGACAGAAGGTTCTAGTTAAAAGTAGAATAGATATTTCTTCTTTGACCAAGGCTGACTAACGACATCCAATTTTTCTCCACACTTTTGAATGGCCTTGTGCCCAATTTGTCATAAATGTAATATTATTTTTTGGGTTTCTGCAGATAAATATTTCAAAGTGTAGTATCTGTCCTCTTCTGAGAAATCCTTAACAAGGGCAATTATTTTTTATCCCATTCATAGTGCCACTTTTTTTTACTTTTAATAGCTGGTATCTCCCACTAGTGCATGAGCAAATAAATGAACCTTTGTATTTGGTTTTAGTTGGGATTTTTAAATCACAAAATAAAATAACATTAAAGTAAAACGTTGCATTTAAATTTTGAAATTTAAATAATTGATTCAGTTATGTACTTGTTTACTGGCAGAAAAGACATTAGATCTTATTTATTTCATAAAAAATGATTTCAGTTAAGTTTAGAAATCATACGAACCAGCAATGCAAATTTTGAAAATATGAACATTTGGATTTTTATCAAATATTAATCTTTTCTGACATATGACAAAAAACTTCATTTACAACATTAGCAACTGAAAGAGAACAGAACCTTGTATGAAATTTTGACATCCATCGCTCTTTGTGATGTTGAACGATTTAATAACCTTATGAGGCCCAAAAACCATTCGAGAACAAAGTATGAAAATCATTAACTGATACATAAAACACTATTTTATGGGATTCGTTATCAGCAGCGGACGATTTCTAGTATCTGAAAATTTCAAATACCTCTTCTTTTAGTGTTTTGCTTGCAAATGGCTTCTCGGACCAATCTGAGCATAGAATCTACATGGGTAGAGAAAGCAGGCAACTGTTGGTAGAGGGGCGCTCTTTTATTCGTTTTTTTCTTGCCTGCCTCTAAATCGCCACCAGTGTCAGTTTCATATTGTTCGGTATCTTATCGGATATGATGAATGTTTCCAGGTATGAATATCAAATCAGGGTGCTTTTCAGGGTGGTTTTAAGTTGACTTTTATATTGTTGTAGAGGGTGGCCAATGGGTCTTTCTCCTGCAACTAGCTCTGAATACAGTGTTTGTCGAAGGAGCCTGTTCTCATCCATTCTGAGGACTTGCCCCAACCAACAGAGTTTGTGCCTCATGATGTTGGCCTCAATACTGCAGCTGTTTGCTCTTTTAAGGACGCTTACGTTGGTTACATAGCCATACCATTTGATGTTCGTTACATCTCAAAGCTTTTGCTGGTGGAATTTTTTTGGTTTGAGACTATGCTGGTACACAATCCAGGTCTTGCACTCATACAAAAGCGTAGGGATAAACATCGCATGAGTTTAGTTTTCGAGCATTTTATCTTTGAAAATGTGCTTTATTAGTTTGCTGAATGCTCCGTGAGCAAATTCAGCTTTCAGTTTCTTTTGCAATTTAACTCTCTTCTCATAGACTTGCGAGATATAAAAATGATCTACTTGCTCAAGAGGAGTGTCATTTATTTGAATATTTATTTATGGGATTACGCAGGGTGGAACGATAAAATTGTTGCCCTAGAAAAGACACGATTCCATTTCCGTTTGGTGAAAACCAGCTTTCTTTTTTTGTTGCAGATCATCTACTAGTTGTGTACAAATCCCAATAGCGATATGAGCCTTCTATCATGTCTAAAGTGACACAATGTTCAACGAGCGAGATAAAAGATTTGCCGCTGTACAACTCATGCTCTCTACCAACCCAAGTTATGACAACAGGACCATTGCCAGTACCCTCAAAATGCAAATCCGGACAGTTCAATGCTTGAAGGCATAGGTTAACAAAGTTTCTGGCATGGTTATGGTGTTTGGTGTGGTTCCAATTGAGGGCTACATCATGCCATCTCACATCTTCAAAGTAGGCTTTAAAGTCAACACCAAAGTGAGCCTGGCTGTGTTGAAGAGTGTGATGATTCCCTGGTGCAATCAGGTGGCCGCTGGCAGACCGTAGGTATGGCAGCAGAACCTGACGCTGGCCCACAAGTCCAAAGAGACCCAGACTTGGCTTCAGAAGTAATGCATCAACTTTGCACTTTTCTCCCACTGCCCCCCTCCTCTCCCGACCTGAACCCGCTGAGCTACTTCATTTGATCATACATCAACATCACCAACATGACCTCCTACAACACCAAAGCCAGCCTGATCGCCGCCATCCACCGAGTATTCGCCGAGCTCCTGCCAGCGTTTGTGGAAATGGCATGCTCCAAGTTCCAGACATGTATCAAGACGGTGATTGAGACTGAAGGCGGCTACATTGAATAGATGTCATCTCTACGATATAATCAAGTTACCTAAATTGATTTTTTTCAATAAGTTTTAAAATAAAGCTGTAGAGTTGTTTTCTTTAGGGTGACAAATTTATCATTTCACCTTGTAAAACTATTATACATAGATATGCGTGTGTTGGGTTTGTGAAGGATAAGTAATTTCTGTAGGAATTCTTGAGTAAGAGAACTAAATGTAACACGGAACAATATAAATAAGTTATAAAGAAAAAATTCTCACCAATCTTTTAGCTATTACAGATACATTTCTCTAGTTGGTAGCTTGCATACGTTTTCTTGGTGTTGCTTGGGAGAGGGGGGATTGAGGTAGAGGTGTTTGCCATTCTTTCCGGACCTTGACAGTTGGGTTACATTATCCGTTTTTTACTCGAGTGAGATGCCAACCCCTCACTCCTTCTGACCATCATGAAATAAATTATATGTAATAGCTAAGATGTTGGTGTGAACTTTTTTATAACTTTATAATGCTAGCTGTACCTACCCGGTGTTGCCCAGAATTCAGAGATTTTTTTTTATTTGTGTGATGTTGTTGCTCTACACTGAACGATTATTATGATCGTTATTGATGTTGTAAAATAGAATATTAGAAATAATGCATCAAGACGAAGGGTATTTTTTAGGATGAAAATATTTGTTTGGAAATGAAAAGGAATTTTAGTTTTCATAACTAAACAAGCCGGAATGTTAGCTAGATAAACACATACGTGACAACGGTGGATCATCCGATCTGTGTCTTTGGTCACGTGGAGTTAATGACGTAGTTTGAGAGACATGTAGAAATTAGTCAAGAGTAGGCAGTCAGAGAGCAAAGTCGATAGTCAGAGGGAAAG
>NC_136485.1:107172678-107200178 GCF_053919585.1 Euprymna scolopes
ACTTAGATTCGCCCGGCACTTAATTACAATAAAATCAAATCAAAAAGTAATAAAAAATATATATAAAAAACAACCCTAAGTTTTATGAATAAATGTTTTCTTTTTTTGTTTTTTTTTTAAATAAGTAAAAACACTTTTTTTATTTTTCTGTGAGTAACACTAATTTGTTCGGGGGTAGGGTAGGATTTAAGGTTAGTTCCTCCACTCGGTAACGGTATGTTCCAAGCCCACCTCACATTCTCTTCAAATTTCTTTTTTGTGGTCATGTCCTGGACCTCATTTTAGATGCTATAAGTTTGTTCTGTTGACAGTACTCTACGACTTGCTCAGGCCTCTGTATTAACTTGTACAGCGTAGTTAGATTAATTGCCGTTTGCTGCTCAATGATTTATTTATCAAGTCATCTGCTACTTATGTGGCTTCTCGCTGAGTAATTGCATTTGTTGTCGCTTACTGATTGGCTGACCAATTTGATCAGCGCTTGCATATTCTGGTGGTTTGCATAAGTTTCTGGTCCAGTCCTACCAAACATTTATGAGAATCTGGTTTACAGAATGCACTAGTACAAAGATGTGATCTGTGGAGTTCTCTAACATAACGTCTATGGAAACAATCCTCCAAGCTATTTCTTAACTGAGGATGGTCATCACAGCCAAAAGAACAGCAGTGGCAAGAATGTAGTGCCAGTTATTGATATTATTTCATGTTGTATCCATGGGAGCTAATCATTGAATGGTGAAAAACAAAGACCGTTGGACATTCCTAGACGATACTTGGTGGACAAGTCAGCTGTGGAGTGAAGTTTATTCGTACTAAATACGGTTGGGTTGGGAAATAGATTATGAATTTTATCAATAGTATTTTATAACGTTGGCATTTCTAGGAGAGTAACTTTCAACAAATTGTTCAGCAAACCAGGGCCAAAACAACATCCAAAAAAGTAATAAAAACGAGTCCTTAAAAAGCTCAATGAAATTTGCATTTTATTTAAAAGATCAAATTGTGGCAATGGCTCAAATTAATTAAATGGATTTAACCAATCAATTCATAAATTAAGGGATTCAATTTGCAAATTTGAAGATTTGATTTTAAGTAAAAAATCTCTGGCATAAATTCGCTAACATATGTATACTTACATTGAAATTGTTATAAAAATCAAATTGTTTAAAAAAATGTCTGCAATTCAATTTCACAATGGCTGTTACTGTTTGATCATATATGAATATAAAAAAATTGTTTAAATTGTGTAATACTGTAAAACGTATAAACAGTGGCTGGTTTATGAAAACGGATTCAATGGAATAAGATATTTGAATAAAAATAAGTAACACATAAAAGATAAAGAAATTTTTTTACATTGCCTTTGATTCCACACATAAAGAAATCACATTTAAACACAGATGTAAAATACAGTTGGAAAAGCAAAATTAACTTTTATCAATTTCAATAAGACGGAAATAAAAATCGTCTAAATCCGAAACAAAAGAAATAGATATGATGGTGATTTCGTGTTGCTGAAATAAAGAAAAACTGATTATAGTTTTTATTTTTAGAGACAAATTTATTTCACACAAAAAAATAGAATTAGAGAAGTAAACATTAAAACATGAAACTGAACATGTTTTCTGTGAAAGGAAGAAAAAATGTCATGAATATATAAAAAGATGAAGCGATAAGAAATGACATGCATATCTGTTTGTCTGCAACATAAGTATTAGTTCTGTAGTAAGTGCCACCAACACTGGTTTAAAAATCAAAATACATTCTGTATAAAAAACATGGAGTAATGGATTATTCGGACTACTATTCTTGAACAATATTCTCCTCTTTGCCATTTGTCAATCTCCATTTTATTAATTCTACTCTTGGTTTTTCGAGATCGGTTCTGCAAGTTCGACAAGTTGTAACTGAATAAGCTCGGAAGTGACATCAGTCGAAATATTGTGACAAAGTAGTCGAATTAATCGAAATAGTTTATCCTCATCTGAAACAAAAATACTGAAACATTTGGTCATTCAAAATATTCTGAATATTTTTGTATCCTGAAAAAAAAAAAAAATTTGCATTAATAATTTTCACACAATTTTCATTAAACTTTAGGAACCCCCAGCATCTTTGCAAGCTCATGATTTTAGGGTTGGTTTTAACGTTTCTCAAATTGTTCGATTATAAAATTTTTCAGAGCCTAAATTTTGCAAAAAATCTCCAAAATTAGTTTTGAAATGAGGAATAATTGCTTGCATTATTTGGATTAACAAGACTAATGTTCTCCCCTTGAGTGTTATTTGCATAATGTTTCGATCGATGTAACTTTCAGTCTTTTTCAAGTGTTTGATATTAGAAAAAGGGTAACTGTATACTTCTGGGGTTTTGTATTTAGGTTCTAGTTAAACGTGAAATTAATAAAATCAATGAAAATAAGGTTAATAATTTTATACATTATAGAATTTTACACCGTATGGAAGCATCTATCTATCTCGATAAATAAAAGACAAAACAGCTATGCACGTTTTCTTATGTCCAGCAAAGGCTTTTTCCCCAGGGTTCTTCTTGTGGGGGGGGTTACTATGTTTTAGAACTTTTTATATACTCCCTAGATCATAATACGTACAATTTGCGAACGCATAGATTTATTTTCATCGACTTTTATAAAATTCACGCTAATCCTTCCTCTCGCGTGTTTGTTCATATAAAAGTGAAACTAAATCGAAAGCAGCTTCTCGGCATTTCATGGTGGGACGTTAAGAAAGCAATTGGCTTTGATCAGTGTCAGGGAAACCACTCTTATCAAACAATTGCTATTCATTTGGATACTCCCTTTTTGTGGGGAGCTTGGTTTCCCCAACATTGTGGGAAAACAAATAAATGAAATGGTGGAAAGCTTAACTAGCCTCCAGCCAACATTTGTTTCAGCAAATCAACGCTTTTCACTTCCTATGGCCTCGTAGCATAGTGGTAAGACGTCACGTTTTCTTTCACTTTCCTTTCCGCCTTCAGGTTCGTCATGGGTTCGAAACTTTTTTTTCTTTTACACCTACAAACACCCGGTACTCCCGCTAGTCTATAATATAAAAGGCAAAATGGGCGCGCGCATTTGTGTATGTCTGCGAAAGGCTTTTTCTTCAGACTTCTTGCGTCGGATAGATTCCGGGAGAAGTTTTCTTATACTTCTTAGATCGTAATATCTCCGATTTGCCAGCGGACATTATTTCTATCTTGAAAAAATCCCTCCGTTCCGAGTGTTTTTTCGTCTTTCTTGTATAAATAAAGCGAAACTAATCGAAGCAAAGGTATCCACCTGGGTTTCTGGGCCGGGATGTCAATTAGGTTTGATCAATGTGAGGGAAACCTGGCAGTATCAATTACTATTGATACTACCAGTGTTCCCCCTTTTTGGGGAGAGCTAATTTTTCCCTAACATCGTGGGAACCAGATAAATAAAACGGCAGGAAGTGGAAAGCTTAACTGGCCGCCAACCAGCTGATAAAGCAATGGTCATTTCTGAAATTCTTGAACTTAATTACCAACTCATTAATTTCGCTATCTGCAATGGCGTAATGGTTAGCGAGAAAGTTCAAATTCAATCCCTCCTCTCTCTCTCTCTAGCTTTTTTTTTCGTCATCTGGGCAAAAGTTAATTACCAACTCTTTTTTCACCTTCTTTCCCTCCTTCGCCTTTTTTTTTTTTAACACCTACAAACACCTAACGCCGGGCACCCCCACTAGTTTAATTATAAATTACTGTTAATATGCATGTAGTAGGATTTAAGGACAGTAATAATAGCAATAATTTCATCTATCAGGTTTTTCGTCTCATTTTTTTAATTAATTTAATTTAAAGATTCAGGGGAGATAACCCTTAGCTAATTCCGAGTTATTTGCCATTAATGGATGTTTTGATTTAGTGTGGGTTCACTTTGAAATAACTTAGATCTTATCCAACAGAGTTCCTACTTTTTATCTTATATCACTTACTAGATAATAAATGTATTAAAAAATATTTACCACACTTAAAAATAGCATCTATTCAATGGGAAGTAGGAATAGCTATCGTCGAGAACAACACATGGCTTAACCTTTATGGTTTACTAGTCGTCTCTTATTTTTTCGTAAATTAAGTTAAGAACTTAATGGATCCAATTAAACTTTTGACCCCCACCCTTTTTGTTATAAACAATATAGAAATATCTCCTGGCGTTTTGTTTGATAATTTTTTATTGATTTTTATTCCTAATTTTACTTTCAACTAGAATGTAAATTTAAAATCTCAGAAATATAGTTACCCCTTTCCCAATATTAAGCATGGCAACTTATACACCTGAAGAAGGTTAGACGTTACATTGACCGAAACTTTTTACAAATAACACTTTAGATAATAACATTCAAGAAAAAAACATCAGTCCGATTAATCTAAATAATAAAACCTCTAAAATGTTCATTCATCCACATCACGTTCACCAAACACAAATAAGCTTTTTGCAGCATTCTTAATAAATAAAAATATTGTGCTCAAAATACTTAATTTTAACCAGACTTTTCCAAATCTCTTATTAAAGTGACCTTCTCTGTCTGTGGACTGGTCTTTACCAAACTGTCAATTTTTGGTCTAGAAACTTGAAACTTAATATATGGGGTATTTGGAACTGCAGAACAAAACCAATTTGGTTTTTAACTGGAGAAATAGCTGCTAAGGGATCAAAATGTCCTACACCTATGTAAATATACATTTGTAGGTTGAATTGCATTTACCTGTTAAATTTTGGTATGCAGGTGTCGTGAGCTCAGATGGCCACGAATATTGCTAGAGCTAAATATTTTGGTTTCGATTCTAGCTGATAGCACCCAAGTCATTTTTTAGTTTAACTTTTAAAATCACTGCTACATATTGGATACAATGTAATCAATAGAGAATTGCCTCTATAATAATAAATATGGAATCTGCATGAATTAATATATATTTAAGCATATTAAGCGTTGAGCTGCCTTTCAAATTTCATTTAAAAATTCTCATTTATTTCTTTATTTGTAATTTTTCTAATAAAACATTGAATCCAGTATTTATATTTATCCTTATTATAATGGAGATTAGTTTCCAAGGAAATCTACGCCTTAAGTGAATATTCTAAAATGTCAAGAGTTAGTAGTTGTCGGAAAATTTTTTTAAAATAAAATGTGAATTTGAAGCAATTGTTACATCACTAATGTAGCACCTGAACTTTTACTAAAAGATTAAAGAAAATTGTGTGTGTGTGTGTGTGTGTGTGCATATATATTGATATATTATATATACATACATATGGTAAGAGCTGCTCTAGGTGTATTAGAATTTTTGTAGGAATTTTTGACACCCCTAACACGAAACTGCGAATAAAATATAAAAAACTCGTAATTTCTCTTTTAAAAGTGGGTTGTTTATTTTCTTTATGGATTATACTTCCAAAATAAACTATTAAAGTTGTATAAAAAGTAAGAGAAATATTAGTTTTTTATTTTTTAAAAACAGTAATGAAATTAATTGAATTTTACGAGTTCAGTATTTTTCAATTTTTAAACTTTAAAAATCTATCAAAATTTTTCTATTGATTCTATTTTTACGATATTTTCAGGGTCAATGTGAAATTTTATGCTCTTTCCAATAAACCGAACATAATATTTTAGACAAACGTTTTTTTTTAAATTCACGCCCCCCCCCCATTTTTAAATGTCTATTAAAAAGTAAATAATTAATTTACTCACCAAAGTTTTATATATCACAAATTGAAGATAAAAGATCAATAAATAATATATTCAAATTTAAAACAAAAAAAGGAGTGTTTTTTAGAAATTTACCTGTAAAGTCCGAAGTTTAAAACCTTTTTTTTTTTTTAAACCACGTTGATTTTTTTTTTTTTTTAAATGAAACCTTGGGCCTTGCTCCTTTAATTGAAAAAAAAAAATAGGGTTTGAATTACATTTTTCGAGTAGCCATAAGCTTGGAAAGACAGGGGGTCGAATCATTCAGTATTTTTCACAAAGTTTCTGACACACCCAGAGCTGCTCTTATCTCCTGGAAGCAACACCTTGAGAGCAACTTTGGGACATTTTCCTCGGATTTCATTTTTGATTAAAGTACTAGACTAAATAAATCGGGATGTGGTTTAGTGGGAAGACTGGAAAACTTACATCAAGCAAATGACTGACAGTGCACCTATTAAGACCCACCCATACAAGTACACGTTCGTAATTGTCTCATCAATATGTGTGAGTTGGAATGGGATTTACAATCACTAAACTTTAGCAATCTTCAGATTTTTAATATGCTTGGTTATCTAAAAGATGTTGGTTGGTTGTCTTGGTTAACAGCATATCAGTTTTGGATTATTTAATGTCGAATCCAGTCATTTTGGAGAAAATTTTTATGATTTTTAAGTTCTTTATATCTTCAAATATTTATTTGTGGTGTTTGGTTTGGTTTTGTAGAAGATTGCTGTTTTTAACTTCGCAGAACATGATTGATTTTGGCAAATCAATGTTTGGTTCATTTTTGTTCAGAAAGCCAGTTTCTTCAGAAAGCCTGATCTGGTAGCATCAGATGCCCTAGCAGGTATTACCACCCCAGGACAAAGTGTGATCAATGGTACTTAAGGAGCAACTCCCACCCTATCTAAGTGTACTTGCAACAATGAAGTGCACATTTGAACATAGCATTGAATTACGATAAAGACTGTTGGACGCTCATAGTGTAAACTTGGTGGACAAGTAAGACATATATTAAAACTTATTTGTACTTAATATTAATGGTAGGGATGATTCCAATATTCTTCCCGATTCTGATGCAGTTACCAAAGCTTTACTAGTAATTAAAAATCAATAAATATTTATTTTATTATTACCATCATTATTATTTTAAAAAAAATCAACTAAAAAAAAAAATAAAGGAATCGTTTTGGGCATCAGAAAATAGGCACAATTTTTACCTGGTTTAAATTTCGATTAATCGTCCCAATACTACTCAATATGCTTGGATTGCAGAAAGCATTATGAATTATATCAACTATTTTGGGGGTGGCATTTAAGGTAATTATACACTTATTGTACCGTGCTGAAATAATGTTATTATTTAGAAAGCCGTTCTTAACATCGGAAGGATGTTTTATAACTTTTCTGTTCTTTCACGTAACAATTTATTAAAAATTATTGTTAAACTTAAATTTAATTTTAAAATACTATTAAAAAGATGGTGTGGTACAATAAATGCATAAGCACTGCATTTAATGTTGGTCATCTTGTAGAATTTAAATAAAAATCATTTTTTTTATTTAAATTCTTGTTAAGCTATTAAAGTGTTTTTCTCTCGCTTTTATCATGTTTCTAAATTAATAAATTCTCTATATATAAAAAAAAATATGGCACCAGTTTTCTGTCAGTGTTGTCAGATGGTTACCATCTTTGGTTCTACTGTTTCTTTTCCAAAGAGATTCCCATAAGTCTCCCTCTGGCACCAACTTCTCATCAGACGTATTTCGGTCTATATTTCATGTCAGCTTTATAGTAAATGAAAACTGTCCCTTTGTGTGTGCATCCAATTTATGTTTTCACTCAAAACACTGTCAGCATAAAAAAGTTTTTAATCAATCACGGTAAACTCTTTCTTTTCTCTCCGCAATATTATTCCATCATAATGCGCTTTAATTTGCACACTGTATCTCAAAAGGAAATGAAACATCTGCCTGTATTTATCCGTCTTTTTCTTCTCTCGTCTACATATAACTAGCAAGGATATCTAGAATTACAAACTTTAAGTTAGCTTTAATATATACTAGATGTCTCTTTATGCCGTTGCCCAGGAGTCTACGAAAAATGTATTTTTGTAGTAATTAAAATTTAACTCCTAAAATGGTTTAAAAATGTATTTTGTTAATGGAAATTCGATGAATTAGAAAAAAAAAATTATATTTTGTATTTGTTTAGGTTAAGTTTAATATTAAGAAACTCAAGATTTTGAATAAGTCTTTGAAACAACGTTTAAGACTTCCAAAACTGGAATGGGATTCACTTGAAGACAGTGGATAACTTACATCAAGCAAATGACTCACAATGCACCTATTAACAATTTTGGGTTTTTATATATATATAAAAAAAGAAGCTTTTTAAGCTTGCCTTTTTACTTTTGGATAACAAAATATCCATCATCAGGGAAAATGTGTGTGTGTGGGTTTTTTTTTTTACCACTGCCTCGATAACATAAGCCAAGGACATTTCTAATTGCAAAAAAATGTTCTGTGGATATTTTATAATTCGAAATTAATAAAAAGTCAAGTTTTTTTGTTTTTTTTTAATCTAATGATTTTTGATAAACTATTTGCATCTTAAAGATGTTTTTTAGAGCTGTTTTTGCCGAATCTCATTAAGAAATTAATTTTAAAAATAGTGCTTTTCTAAATTCTTACTTTTCTGTCAACTTAAGAGATAAAAGTTTGTCCGTCTATTTTTGAATAAATAAGTATAAAAACATTTTGCTCATTGTTATTCTGGTAAAACATACCAAAGTCATCGATTGGTCGACTGTATCAGAATGTAAGTGTATTAGCTAATTAAAACGTGTCTAAAAACAAAAAAGTAGCATCTAGAGAGAGAGAGAGAGAGAGAGAGAGAGAGAGAGAGAGAGAGAGAGAGAGAATACTATGTCCCTGATAGTAGCCCCCTACAACAAAGTGGCAATGTACCTTGTTTGGGGTGAAAATGTAAAAAAAAAAAAAATTGTATGAAAATTTAGAATATTTAACTTATGAGGAGCATACCAAAAGTAATGCATCTTGTTTTTTATTCTGCCAGAATGGATTAGAGAGGATTGCAAATTACATTGTTATGATGACATGCATTCTGTTGCTGATATTGACCGTGTTAGATTGTAAGAAAGCAAATCCTGTCATGGACGTGCATCAGAAGAGTAATTTGGTCTATATTTCATGTCAGCTTTATAGTAAATGAAAACTGTTCCTTTCTGTGTGCATCCAATTTATGTTTTCACTGGAATGGTAATGACTACGAAGGAAACTAAATTCTGGATCAAAAAATATCACTCGTTTTAATGGTACCATTCCCGTTTTCGAAGCTCTTTAACATTTTGAGTTTAAAAAATAGGATTTACTTTTGGAATGACCCTAGTATAACTGCAAAACTGTAAACTAACAATGGCACAAATGTCTTAGTAAATTTGTTCATGAGTAGCAGGAGGAGGTTTCACTGGCAGGGGAAGGAATTGCACCTTCCACATCATTTAGCCAAAGTAAGGGTCGAAATGAAGTGTTACAAGTCACCAGATCACAGGCTGCTCAGCTACCAGTCAGGCATCATGGGTGACCATTAGGCGTCCCCGTTTTCAAAAGTGAGGGCATCTCTCTGCATAATTGCAGTTGGCGAATTCGTGATCCACCTGCATGGTGATTAAACTGTTCTAATTCGCCATAAATTAAAACTATCGCAATGTTTATCACCCTTTCTCACTGGAGTGCTTTATAACCCCTCCACCCGCTCTTGTTTTATATTGTATCCATCACTTGGGCTCCCCTTTATCTTTATTAAAGATAGAAGAATGGACAGAATGAAAAGATAGGAATATTCCATTATAAAAATCAAAGTTGAAGTCTGATCCTATCAGATCCTTCTGGCTGAATATGCCTGCTTCCTCACCTAAAATGCACCAATCATTAATGTTACTGCTTTTTTTCTTCTCCTTTGCAAAACTCAATCATGATCTGCAAAGCTAAAAACAAGTTTTCCTCTCTGAAACTACCAAACTGAACATCATGAATAAATATTTGAAGATATAAAGAACAGCTCACTGGGTCACATTTATTCCTAGTAATTTATAAATTCTTCAGGTAAAATTTAGGAAAAAAATGAAAATCTGAACTTAATATGGATTTAATAAAGCAACAAGTAATTCCGGTGTTACTATGAAATTTATATATCTATAAAAGTGAAAGTATCTGTCTGTCTGTGTACATTTCTCTACACAATAACTTTGTCAATTTTCAGTCTACAAACTCGAAAGTTGATATACAGGGTATTGAGATTTGGGAAAATCTTTGTAATCCGTTTCCGGCCAGAAATTTGGCTGTTAAGGGGTCAAAGTTCAACGATTTGACCTTTAAGAACTCTACCAAACTCCTCCGACAATTTTAGGTATAAACACTTGAAATTTTAGATATAAGTTCCTTGGACATGGATCTAACTTAATAAGTTGATTTGAGCCCAAAACAATAAATGTTAAGGGGCTATAATAGGGGTCAAAGTTTTTAAAAAATTGACCTCTGCGGTCACTACCAAATTACTCAGACAATTTCTGGTCAAAATATTTGAAATTTTACAAAAAGGGTATTCAGAGATAGGGCGAGCTTTTTAATCGGTTTGGGTCGAAAATTTGAGCTACCAATATATAAATGTATGTATGTATGTATGTTTGCATGTCTGCCTACAACTTTCGACAGAGGCGACGGATTTTCACAAGATCAGTATCGTTTTGACGCTCGACTCTTCAGACGACAAATATCGAAAAATTGACTAAAAACATTAATTTCAACACCCTCAACTGAGCACTTTTCTACAGGGAGGGGTCGTTTTTTTCACCGATATTTTCGAGTCACCCCCTCTTTTCGATTGTCTAGCCTTAATTTATACCTACGTCACAACAATTTATACGTCATAACAACAAAGACGTCAGGTTTTTTCCGTTCTTTTCCTCGTTCACGGTACGGGTTCGAACCTGCCTGCTTACTCCCACTTTTTTTTTTTTTTGCTCAACACACACCTCCAAACACCCGGGCAACGCCGGGCACCCATGCTAGTTAACAAATAAATTATCTGATTGTAAAAGCGTTGGTCTTAATAAAATGTTTGTTTGCTGGTTAACTGATTCATGCAACTAGTTTGTAATTGACAATATTTAAATAATTTTAGCTTTTTCTTCCTAAGATTTAATTAAATATTTTAAAGTGTTAAAATAGATGATTATTTTATTTTTATTGAATTTCAATTTTTTAAAACTTTTATTTAGTAAGTTTTACTTTTGCGCCTTAAGAATACAATTCTTCCTACAGAGTGGTGGAAAAAGCCCCCATTTTTTACATGTCAGTTTCTGAAACATTAGTGGTATTTACATGACGTATTTCAGTTCATTCATACACAATAGATTTTATTCGATTGCTAAATGGTATATAAATACCTTCCCCCAAAATAACGCATAGCGACCATTCAAACAAGTTAGTGCGTACCTCCTCAAAGAAAAATATTACAAATATTTATTATATCATGAATGAAGATTCAGCATTTTTCTAACAAACATTTCTGGTCCTTCCCGTTCAATTTACTTCCAGGGTTTGTGACTTTTTCAATTTTCCCGGGCAACGTTAACATGCGAGTCCTGCTAGTTTATTATATTTGTTCATTCTTACTTTGATAAAAAAAATTCAGTCTTGATACTTTATGAGCATATTGTATTTCAAATAAATCGTTTCATTCGCTGTACATGAGTATAATCCTAAGTAAAACTTATGTTTGGAAAATTTTTTGAACGCACCGATTTTCAGAACTAAAAACTTGGGTGAAAAAAAATCAAAGAATCTGAGATGCAGCTAAAAGATATCAGCAAAGCTGAGCAACGAGCCTTTAATTGGATGAGAAACTACAAATCAATTCTGTGAGTAAAGCATCAAAAGTTTCACTGTAATTTATGACTCTGCAGACAATAATTTATCTCACCGCCTCAAAAATGGCGATTTTCAGCGGACAAACATCTTCCAGAAGGCAAACGATGAAATAATTCTGTTATTCATATAGGACTTCTTGACAGCAGCCAAAATTGGCGTTAAATTTCAATTATTCATTTTTGGAGTAATCAGAAGTTGCTGAAAGCGTTTTTCTGCAAACTCTTTTGCTATAAAAGAAAACAAGATAATTTCGAGTCAAACAGCAACAAATGCCAACTTATGGCTGCCGTTTTACAGCTCACAAATATTATGCGTTCCACATTTATTTGTTTCTTTCTAGTTTAGAGCATTTGTTATTTTACTATCCACATATCTAACTACTGGACGGTCAATTATATGCCTATCCTACCTGGCCTGTCTGTATGCATGGCTATCTACCCAGTCCTTATGTCGATGTATGAATTTCTACATGGTTCGTCTGCCTGTGTGTTCAGTCTCTGTCGACCAGTATGGTCTGCCGGTATGTCCATTCAAATTTATTTACTAGAAAAAATATATGGTGTGGTTTTGGACAATAAAATCCAAACTTAAGTTTGGTTATATTTCATAAGATTTTTTTTTGAGCTTTTTACTTTGCAAATTCTTGAAATAAGAAATTTCTATGACAAATAACCAACTCTTTATCCATAACAAGCATGACAATTCAATATTTCTTGAGGCAGTGATAAAACATCTGTCTATACACTTTCAGTCTCGGCACCTTTTGGCCTTCTCTATTCCATAACTTACTTGGTTATACACAAACTTTAATAACTGTTTCAACATAAAAAAAGAACAAAACATAGTCAACTGACCTAGTTTCAATGTTACTTTTCAAACATTTACCAATAAGTATGAAAGCAAGTATTTTTTCTGAACCTTGTATACATCTGGAACAAATGGATCTTTGACCATAACTAGCTTGCGATTATACTGAATCGGAACGTGTAAGGTTTGCCAATGTAGTTTAGCTAGTTAGTGACTTATAGCTGGACGCACACACGAAATACCACTTCTTGTTTTAATAGATAAGTACTGCACTATAACAATATTACATATCTTTTTATAAAACCTTACTGGAAAGATAAACTATTATTAACAGATGAAGTATTCTACCGATGAGTAAATTATAATACTGAGATACTTCTGAACCCTTTAAAGGGGAGGTCAAAACCCCCAAATACTATAAAGGATTTATAAAAATAAAAATATAAAGCAATAACAAAAATACTGTTCTGGTGAAAACTGGAAACATAGCTTATGTGTGTGAAGTTGTGAACTTAAAGAAGCAAACTTTTTGTGGAATTAAATATTAAATTGGTCAATGTAAGCTCAGATTTTATAAGTTTTATTTAATAAAATTTAGTAGCCAGATTGTTAAACGAATTAGTCTAGAACAAAATAGAGATCAAAAGTTGGCTGGGATGTTAGCAATTAGATAGGTTCTATAGGTTCTTATTGATTGCTAGTTCATGAATGGATTTTCTAGTACTTGAATATTGTTTCATTCAAAAAAGAATTTGTATATCAACTGGATGGCAGTCGGGGTGGGGTTCTTATGTTGGTAGGAGTCGTCTTGATTTTACAATTTAGAAATTTTACAATTTAGAAAGCACCTCCTCCACTCTACCACCACTTCAGTGTCAACTCCAAGCGTGAGAGATCTGTATGCCTCGTTACATATTAAAATTTGGATCCTCTTTTGACACATAACAAGGTTGTTTCATGCTAAATTTAAAATGTTGATCAATATACTTTGATTCATAAGTGTTTATTATTAGTAAAAGTTATAAAATTTAAATACCCAAGTGAGATTTTCTTTTGTGTCTTCGGCCACTTACATATTCCAAAATTATTGGTTAGAATTGCATCACATTTGATATGAAGCACCCTTGGCCTGCATAGTATTATTTCTCTTCTTTATAATACTACCATCACTATAATAATAATTGAAACAAAAAATAATGGAATTTTAAAATTAAAAAACAATTTTTAATTTGTTGTGACTTTTGATATATAAAATATCGAGAAAGTCAAGTAAACTACATGTAAAATATATTTTATGTTATACAACATAATCATGTTGATACATTCGTTCTCGTTAGTTAAGCAATGATGAGCCTGGCCAGTACCAAATGGGTGACCATTTGGGAAAACTACGCACTGTATGTACAACGCTGGTGATGTAGAAATTTTCAGGTTGGTATCTGGAGGTGTTTTAATTCACTAGGAGAGATGCATCACAGTCTTCGTAACGTTTAGGAGAAGGAAAAATCTGCTATAAAATCTGAGGTCTACTGTCTGCTTTGTCTCGTGGCAGCCATTGCGCGACAGAATAGGAGTTGTATAAAAAAAGAGTGGTTGGTTCTGCATAAAGCCTTCACCACTATAAACAAATCATCTGTGTCGATTTCCAAGCAACTTAGTTGCTGTAGCAGAGTTCATACATCGAAGTCGTCGGGAGGGTCCATTATATATACACACATGTATTCCATCAAAGGTGAAACTGCATGGCCTTTTCCAATATATGCTAAGCTGTCTCAGTTTGAATCTATCCATTACATCTCTGCATTATTCTGGCTCTTATAAACCTAAATTTCTTTTATATTTAGAATATATTTTTGCTTTATATATTGAAAATGTCAGCATGTTTAAAAAGTAAATGATTTTCCATTTTAAAATGGCATCATTCTTGGCTTCAATTTCTATAAATATTCATGCGTAGATGATGCTTCATACAATGTTTTTTATTAATAATTTGATAATCTGAGAGTGGACATTCCATGTATAAATATTACTTCATTTAAGTCTTATAATTTTTAGAAAATTGAATATATTATCTGCATGAACTTTGAGCAGATCTTCCATATTGTCTATTTGAAAATCACAAAAATCTCTTTGCCAACAGTCCAAATATTTCTACCACTATATGTAAAAAAAAAACAACAAAAAACATACAAATAAATTGTTTTTGTAATTTAAAAATTGCATCATTTTTGTTTCAATTTCTATCGTAAATATTCATACATAGATGATGCTTCACACAATGTGAACATTTGCTATTAATAATAATTTGCTAGTCTGAGAATGGACATTCCAATGAATATGTCTTCATTCAAGTGAGTCTTGTGACTTTCAGAAAATTGAATATATATTGTCTACATGAACTTTCTTTAAACAGATCTATTGTTTATTTGCAAATCTGAAAAACACAAAAATCTCTTTGACCACATCACAAACATTCATATCACTATACGTTTAAAAAGTTTTTAAGCCATACGATCCATATAACTTACACTTTTAAAACATTTGATATATATAGTCTACATGAACCATATGACCCTATACTATACTATTATAAATAATCTGCAATTTTAGAAAATTGAATATATTGTTTAGATTGATGATCCATATAATCTACACTTTAAAAAATTATTATATATTGTCTACACTTTTAAGAAATTGAATATACAGGTGGCCCATAAGTCACTGTACATTTTAAAAATTAAATAACTTATATTTTATTAATATATTTTAATTTCTCTTTTCAAATTGTAAAATAGAATCCTTGGAAATTTTTGGTATGGATAAGTTTACAAGAGAACAACGAGTGAAGATAATTGAATTTTACTTTGAAAATGGACGGTCAGTTGTTGCAACGATAAGATCTTATGTGCGCCATTTTAATGTTTGACATCCACCTAGTAGGCCTGCAATAATGAACTTAATGACGCATTTTCACGAGCAGGACTCTGTAAATGATTGTTCTAGACGGGAACGAGGTAGCTCGGTACGTACACCTGAAAATACTGAAGATGTGACGTGTAGCATTGAAGAAAACCCAACCACATTCACTCGAAGACATTCTCAAGAACTTGCCATCTCACAGAGTTCTCTACAGCGCATTCAAAGAGACTTGCAGATGTATCCTTACAAGGTTCAATTAGCGCAATCTTTACAACTACCGGACTTTCAGAAACGATTACATTAGGCTTTCAGATTTGTGGAAACTGCAAGAAATGATAATGAGTTTCTTCACAAGTTGATCATGGGAGATGTATCTCATTTCCATTTGAATGGGTATGTCAATAAGCAGAATATCAGATTCTGGGGTACCTAAAATCCACACCAAGTTCATGCGAGTTCAATGCACCTATTTAAAGTCACAGTATGGTGAGGAGTAATCTTAGAAACGGTTACTGAGCCCTTCTTCTCTGAAGATGTGAATGAAAATGGTGTGACTGTAATTACCGAGAGATATAGAGATATGCTAGTGAATTTTGTTTGACCTCAGTAAGCAAACACGCTAGGGTATTAGTGGCAACAAGATGGAACAACTGCACATACAGCTAGCGCCATAATACAGTTGTTAACTGTGATGTTTTAGGATCGAAAAAGCTCTCGAAATTCTGATTTTGAATGGATTCCACGTTCACCTGATATCTTAAAGACAAAGTGTATGCAAATAAGCCTTAAAGCAAACATACGACAGGAAATTCTTTCCGTACAATCTCCAATGTTAAGAACTGTCATGGAGAGCTTAGCAAAAGCTCGACTTTGCAAAGTTGAGAATGGAGACTATGTATGAGACATAATCTTTTGTAATTAAGTCAGAACAAATTTTCACATAATAAAATGTGTAATAAAAAAGAATGAATTAAATACAGTCATGTAAGAAAAAGTTGTTCCATTTTCAAGCTGTAAAGTAACTTATGGGCCACCCTTTATTATTTACGTGAACAGATCCTCCATATTGTTTATTTAAAAAACACAAATATCTTTAGTCACCGTCCAAATATTTCTACCCCTACCACAGACATAATAATGTTTTTTTTTTAATTTTAAAATTGTATCATTTTTTTGTTTCGATTTCTGTCATAAATATTCATCCATAGATGATGCTTCACAACATGTGAACATTTTCTATTAATCATTTGCTAGTCGGAGAATAAGCATTACAGCGTATATTGCTTCATTTAAGTTAGTTTTGTAACTTTTAGAAAAGTTAATATATTGTCTTCTTTAAAAATTTGACAAACAAAAAAACCTCAACCACCATCCAAATATTCTTACCACCATACGTTAAAAAAAATCATACGACCCAATACTTCAAATAACCTACACATAAGAATAAATAAACTTTCATGCCATTAAATTATTTTACAGAATCGATATACAATTAAAAAAATCCAACAACCTAACAAGCCAATCATTTGAGTCTGACCGTCAATTGTGCTCGTTATGTCTTTTATTTTGATTCCACAACAGGCAATTCTTAGTTATGTCTGATTTGAACGATTCTATTTCCCCATTTTTTTTCTTGATTTAAAATTTTAGTCTATTATGATCATAATTTATTTTTTTTAATTATTTGGACGATTATCCTCACCTTCATTTATGTCAATCTATCTTTAGAACAGTCCATCGATCAATCCTGCCTAAATTTCAAATAATATTATCATCATCACTAAACGTGCAGATTGAATAAGCACACCAGAAAAACAATAATTGGTCAATACGTCAATCTACCAAGCTTAAGGTCGAAATCATATTCTCAGCCCTAAACGTCTAGATTACATGAATACACATGAAAAACGAATTGAATCGGGAATAATCACATGAGAATTATTGAATTTAGTAGCCAATGATCAGCTCTCTGATCAGTTGAGTTAGAACAAAATAAAGATCAGAAGCTAGGGAGTTCCTATATGAGCAGGCGGGGATTTTTATTGTGTTGAGATGAGCAATTTGGAGCCTTTATGCATGTGTCAGTTTGATTACTTAATGACTAATTTCTGATAAGATCTGATGATTTGAACAATTCTTTAAACATTTTTTTAACGATTAATAAAAAACATGTAACAATATCCACTTGTGTCCTAAAAGAGAAAACCAAAAGCTGTAAAATTGGACAACAATGAGCCGTAAAAAAATGTATCAAATATGTAGGTTACAAGCATTCTCAACAGGATCGGCCATTGGATGAAATAGAGCATAACTGAACCGAAGAATGTATGCATATAACCTTGACTCCGCAGATAGTCACCTCTGGCTATTGAAACAAAAACATAATGCCTACCATTCAGAACCTGTACACTCAAACTTGTGATATCCATACTGGAACGGCAGATATAATTGCCTGCATCCGACATATAGCTGTGCTTGATGAGCAGCTGACTTGTTATTGATCTTGTTGTCACCGACTGTCGTTTTGTGATCTTCACTCTGACTGCATCAGATTTGATCTCGTTTCCATCCTTGAACCAGTCGATATCTTCAGGGATGTAATCTCCACCCGAAACCTTGCAGACCAGAAAAACGGGGTCGCCGACATTCACAAAGGTTGTGCCCGTGAGAGAAATATCTGAAAAAGGGGAAAAGACGATTAATTGACATGAAACAAAAAATATATAAAAAACAAAACAACAGAAACAAAACTTTAATATACATCTTTGTCTTAATTATTTAAATGAAAAAAAACAAAACATATGCAAGCATACATAACGTATACTCACAGTAATGTATCTGTATATTACTTTTTATTCATACAGACAGACACAGACACACACACACACACACACACACACACACACATACACACACACACGTGTGTATGTGTGTGTGTGTGTGTACACAAATGCCATGACACTAACATAACAATGTTTCGATCTGGAATTATTAAAAACTATGATCCCCTCGAGCGAAAAGTTTGTCCTTTCAGATGTTTATATTAAAATATCCTGTTCAATTTATCTAAAAGAAAGGGCACTACAGATCGAAACATCGTTGTGTCAGTGTCACATCATTTGTACATATCTGTATAAATTAAAATATGAATATAAATATCTTTATTTAGTATTGCGTACTATTATATAAACCGGGTTGAAATTCGTATTTTAATTATTCGGGCTACTGTTTATATCTTAAGCGTTATTTTCACAACGTTTTGCCTAATGTAACCTCCGACCTTCTTCAGGTGTATCATGCCAAACTTGGGAATCTGCACGGAATTTCGAATGGAACTGTTTACTTAATCCATGATTTCATTCCGTCAGCCATGACTGAGTAGAATTCCTTAATATTGCTTAACAGTATTCTTAGTATCGCCTGCACGTATGATTGAATCTTTAAACTCCAGAAAACTCACTTACAACTGAATTTTACCAAGTATTTTATCCGTTATGCAACGCGTCCTTGCAGATTCCAGAGTTTGACAAGACACACCTGAAGAAGGCCTAAGTTTTCATTAACTGAAATGTTGTACAAATAACACTCAAGAGAACAGTAGTCCGAATAATCCAAATACAAATTATCAATTCTTATCTCAAAAATTCAGAAACTAGATGAAATTCTCTGGATTTTCATACTGAGGGTTTACTTTACCATAATTACCATGTATATAATACTTTTTATGTGCTGATTAGTCGTCTATACTGGCGGTTTCTATGGCAATAGGTGTTTTGATATCACACCTTCAAAAACTGAACTAATGGCACATATTACGACTTCTGTGTATGAGTTAAAAAAAGTATGTACAAAAGTTCATTTGTCCATCCGCTGGTATATTGATAATATCCAAACGCCGATTCTATCTAAGAATTGCTGGTGCAGATGACTCCTAAGCATATTGCATGATATATATATATATATATATATATATATATATATATATATATATATATATATATATATATTACATAGAAGTCACCACTTATCAAGGCCCAAAGGCCTCTTTAGGATAAGGGTTAATGAGTGTCAATGGGATATCATAATAATCGTTAGTAGCAGAAATTTGGTAAATTAATGGGACGACTCATCAAGAATTTGTTTATGTTGGACTTGTTATATGTAGTTAAACACTGTTATGTATTCATATACGTTTACAAAGCCCCCTCCCCCCACCGGACATTAAAAAAAATCACTGTTGAAGAAAAACGCGGATTTTCTACTATTAAATTCTTTTCGTTTTATAACATCATGACATGAAAGGCAATAAATAAATATTAATTTGAAGCAAATGTTTATTTTACAAAATCTTTACATTGTAATCTAGCTGACACACACATTCCATTTTAAAATTTAAACAACACTTATATCACGGAGAACAGAACCTAACTACATATATAGTACAGAGCGAAAAAGGTACAATTTTTTACACTCTTGTGAAATATTATGAATGTTTCTAAATTTTTGAAATGCAGGTTGATAATCCGTATTAAGAGTTAAAAATACCAAGTTTTTAACTACAAATATCTGACAAACTACTATATCCTTATCTTCGAGTCACTTTTGACTTTAGTAAAACAACAAAAAACTTGCTGTATGCAGTACTTTTGGGTTTAAGTAAAAAAGCAATTCGAGCATTTACCAAGTCTTCATTTTGTATTATCTTATCACTCGACTATTTCGATACACTTTCTTAGATACTAGTTTATAGTGCATTGTAGTTATAACACTATTAATATATACATTTTATGACTGACATTATCTTATAGGACTAATAACAATGTTTTAGTGTCTACATAAAGAAGAAAAATTACTACTTGTGTATTTTTATGGTTTGTCAATTAGTTGCTTTTATTGTATTGCAAAATGTTCCGAACAATAATGAAGGGTTCAGTTTCTTGTGTATTGCTCATATAACGGCAATAAAAGTGAAACCAAATCAAGGGAGATAACTCACCGAACTGATAAAATTCTGTCGCTTAATAGCTACATAAAACGGTATTATCCATGAATTAGGTGTTCCTTACGATTAATCAGTTTGAAATAATATTGTCATCATGACTGTCGTTATGTCCGAACATATCAAAATTGCAAGAGAAACTTATAAAAAATATAAGGAGAAATTCTTTTAGATTAGTTTTATTCAAATTCTTATTCTAGGATAAGTTAAGTGATGTAGAGCATAACCAATACTAAGTGGGTGACTATTTTGGAACACCAGGTGCTGTATGGAAGAAAAATCTCTTCAAATTAATCTTACTAAGCAATCATATACAGATAAGCACGTACGGTTTGGGCCTAACGATGGCTAACATACGATAGCTTTTATTTTTACTTGGGAGGGGGGGGATATCGCCTATCTAGGTTCAAAGGTCACCTGAGGAGAAGGGTTAATGTGTTAGATAGATGGTGAGACAACACCATGATGATCATAATGGTGGAACGAATCAACAAGAATTCATATTGATTTGAAAACGACTGTTATAGTCAGCTAGAAAGCATGTCCCACACTATTTTGTTCCATAAACGAACAATTCTCAGAATACACTTTGCCCATAGAATTTCGTTGTTGAATGCAGACTTGATCATAAACTCTAAAGCAGCATCAACATACCTACAGGTACCATACTTAATTCGCTTCACCTTATAATAAAGGTTCATACAAAATTTCAGTCAAATCGGCTTAGTAGTTCCTGAGAAAACTTTTAGATTAAATGTGGTATTATTGACTAATCCCTATAAATTCATAACTATGCAACGAACGAATACCATGATAGCTCGCTGCATGCTATCATAAAAAAGTCTACATAAAACTTCTTTTAAAACTGAACGGAGTTATCTAATATAGCACAGCTGCGGGGATTTTTTTTTAATTTAGTTTTCTGCTGCATATCCGCCTGATCATGACAGTTGTTTGCAACTGAAGTCACTGCAAATAGATCCATGTTTTATAATTATACAAGAACGCATGCTGGAAAGATATTGTCCACAGTCCGTAAAGAAATGTTTACGTGTAAGTAGCTTCTCGGAACCTCTTCCAAGCAAAACAACAGTGAACAGCAATAGCATATTCTCAAGCATTCAACATGTTGTCCAGGTGTTCGTCATTCAAGTCCATTATCCTTTACCATTTTTTATCTTTTACTTTCCTTTATCAACTGAACTGTTACCTCAATTGTTCTACATCTAATCCAAACACGCTCATTCATTCTTTTAATGACAAAATCAACATAGTCTTTTGTTCTTCCCGGATATTATTTAATACTGCTATTTCCTTTGCATATAATGTGGTATGAATTAGATACACCTTCGGAAAAAAACAGCATCACATTTTAAATTTAGTTTTTATTTCTTGATAGTTTCATTACGCCATTGGAATTTATTTGAAGCTACACAAAACTCCAGTCACAATGTTTAACTCTTGTGTAGGCTTCGTCATAACGACAATAAAATGCCTACTGTTGTAGAGAATACACTTCGCTTTTATGTTAGACTTAGATCTGATGATCCCAGAAGAAAATTAAATATGGACAGTATAGGACTGGTCTGCAGCTAGTTGCCATGATTTTTTGCTTCCTTTTACCTGATTATTTAAAGATAACTGTTACAATGTTTTGAAACTATTGCTCATGCGATTACTGAAGTTATGCAATATCAAATCTGGTAAGGTTACATGCTCAAACTGGCCATGGCAAGCCATTTAAATTCTGTTGAGGAATGTAAAGCCACTTTATCTCACCTTTGCAAAAGTCATTAACCCACTCACCAACACACACACACAGATGCATGTACATGCATGCATGTGCAAATATATGCATGCACACATACACACAAAACATAGACTTCACCAACGTTCACACAAGTGCATGTGTACACACACACACACACACAAAATAGTAGACCAATGAGTCCAAGGAAAGAAAAACTGTAATAATATATCCTTTCTACCCAGGTTAGTCTTAGTTTTTAGTTTATTTTATGTAATAGTAAGGGCATTAGGTATCAAGGCCAATAGTCAATCAAAGATAAGGGTTAATGAGATTGACATGATTACCAGCCAAAATATGAGGAACCCTATGGGAGTAATAAGACTAATCGATGGTATGAAATGATTATGGTCAGTTTTTGATTGATATTTGTTCACATTATTTTATGTCCATAGCATTCACTCTCAGTTGGTTGAACTGTCTTCCTCCCTAGAAATATCTTTCTACGGGATATCAAATTCGCATGCGATCCTCAGTCACATGTATCATTGTTCACATAAGAAACAGTCCTGCAGTAATGTGTTCCCTTGTTAGAAAGCCTTTGCAAAGGTCTTGAACAAATTTTTGCATCTTGTATCCCCTACATATAGCTGATTAGAAAACAGATTCAGTCATAAAAATTTCAGAAGTATATGTATGAAAGTTAATGAACGATCCTAGAGAGAACTTGTTCTGTTCCGATAGTCTGTCGGTAATTATCATGCCACTCATATCTCTTTATTTTTATTGAGGAATTCCTTATGTTAAAATACAGATTAAGCAAACAATCTATGTATGAGTCATTTTTAATATAAATTTACATTAAATGTTTTGTGACTGTATCTATTTACTCGCCTCCCTTGGCAACCTTTATTGTTAGAACTTGAATGAACCAGGAGAGCCAGGGATCTAATATAAAGAATAGAATCAAGTCGTTCAAGAATTTACTTATGCTACTGAACTTGAATTGTCTGCTGTATTCTCTTAGAAATGGAGTGAAATTTAATTATATATACAAATCAAATTCAAACTTGAATAATTTATTATTCAATGAAGGAAAGCATATTAGAAAATATCAATGAGAATTTTATGGTTAAGTTTTAGGTATATTAATCTAATTAATGAAGTTATACTGTATCTTTAATTTCAGATGTAAACAACATTTAAGCTAATAAATCACTTTGCTTTTGATCAGCCACTTTTCATTTATTATTGTTGGACTATGTTATTGGCAATATAACATACTTTGCTACAATTTTAACAAACTTAGTCCAGACTATTAATACTGTACTACAATTTTAGTAGCTAAAATTACTCATATAATCAGCAAAGGGAATGATTTTTATTTAATACGAGTTGTTCTTTTTGATTTTTATTTAATACGAGTTGTTCTTTTTAGTTCTTCTGTATAATAGTTTTAAAAAATGTGCGAAAAAATGAACAACTAAAAATGACTTTATTGAGTCATGGATAACACCGAGCAGGCACAGCAAATGTATGTTTTTACTTATTAGATCGCTGAAGTTAAACTATTCCAGGAACTGTATGTAAGACCTTGACACATCCAGAAGCTCTTGCATTCTATCTAGCCTCTAGCTGTCTCAATATGTTCTGCCGCTGGGTCAGGCTGGTTGGGAAACGAGAGCAAGGCCAGTTCTGTGCAAACTTTAAACAAACTCCCAGCGCATGTTTTCCATTATTCCTAGGATGATCGGTTGATCTTCATCGTTTCAACATACGAACATTATTACATACACTAGTTGAAATCTACATCCGCTTCCTTTTCTATACGCTAATAGAAATGCTCAAACAGAAAATATTTTTTCCATTAAATCGAAATAAAAATAATTTCTTTATCAAACGATTTTATCAATAATTAAATTTAAATTAAAACATTTAAAACAAATGTAATATTAAAGTATTATCTTAAGGGTAATTCTCAATTGAAAAAGTAGACATGTTTAGTAAATGGTGGTACCAAGAGATAGACTTTGCAAAAAACTGGGGATAGATAAGTGGTTGGTGAAGGTTGTTAAAGCAATGTACATAAATGCTCAGTTGTTAGAATAGCACATATAATGATAGCTTTACTGTTAAAAGCGAAGTACATCAGGTTTCTTTACTGAGTCCGTTGGTTTTCATTTGTCTTAGAAGAATTTCCCAGTGGATTTAGCGTATATTGGCCGGAAGAGATACTGCATGCTGATTTAGCACTTGCTTCGAAAGTAAAGGTCCGAGAGTGAATGTTACCAAAACTGAAATAATTCAGTGGTTGTAGTGTTGGAAAGTTACCCAAAAGAGTAAATTTTCCTCTAGTTTGTGGAAAGAGTTGGGTGGAATTAAAATTTTTGTAGTAAGCTGAGGAATTCTTACATGTAGAGAAATTATATGAAGATATGATGGATGTGTAATGTGCATCTTAAAAACACTTTGATCTAATGACCTCGAAAATTAAATCTGAACATTATAGGGAATGTGCAGAACAAAGGGGTCTGATATCATGGCTATGTTGAAACAATAAGTTCTTTGGTTAATAGATGTAGAACAGTTAAGGTAAGAAGTTAAGTTCAGAGTAAGGCCAAGCAAAATCGTGTTGGTACACCAGTTCTTGTTAGATTATCAAAGTAAGCAACATCAAGTCTGGTCAGTACGAGATGGGTGACCAATTTGGGAATACAAGACGCTGCATATAGGATGTTGACACTTCCCTGTAAGAATTGCAAAAACCAAACGTCATCAGGATGAAAGCCAGTTAAATCTTCCTAGGGTTAGTGTCGCAGCAAAGCCAAGGAAAACATGAGGGGAAATATGAGTGATCTTGAAAAATAGGGATGAATAAATATCTGGCCATAATTTAATTTGAAAGTCAATTCCTAAAAGCCGTCGAATGAATCCAATATGTCAAACCGAATATAATGACGGTAAGATAATTTAAGACAAATATGAAAATATTCACATAACTCTTAATAATTTTTGCATACATATATAAAAACCATGCTGGTATATTATGGTATTACAAGTCTCAAAGTTTGAGAAGACAGTCAGCCGTTTGTCTCCAAGACTTGTCCTTTTATAATTGTTTCAGCACTGACCGTCAGGTTCACTTAACTTTCTAATTGCTTTCTTTAACGTTTTATGTTTTCTCTGGAGATACCTTTGACGGAAAAGGGGTAGTGGGTAGCCCAAATTTGCTGAATGGACTATTTTCTTGTTGACATTGATCTGCGTTGAATGGAGAAAGAAAAGGGCGTATTTTTGAGTTCTAAGAAAATAGAAAGCTGAGAAATAAAAACGAACGGGAAGAAAGACAAAAAAGATTTAAAAAAAAGATTACTTTTATGGGCAATGTTTAAAGCGAACTCAAGAGATAAATTTGAACACCTTTTCTATTGCTGGCGGAATGTCATCAGTTATCATATCAAGGCTAATCTGATTTTGAGGGGTTCCAAGTTTGGCCCACAAGCAAGACTACAAAGGAAGAGGCAATGTGTTTTGTTGGTGCAACAAAAAAAAAAGACCCAGGAAAGAGGAATAAATAAAACGCAATAAACAGAAGAGATTGAAAAGGAAGTGACTGGAAGCTATGAAGAATTGTAGGGAAATAAGGAAAGTATATGATAAAAGAGGCAAAAATAAAAATGACAAATAGAAAGGAGGAGGAGAGGAAGAGGAACAAGAATGGATATTCTAAGGACGGAGATATTCAGTTGGAATGTTTAACAATGAAAATGCCATTTGCTAACTTAAACATGACAGTCCAACTGACTTTATACAGACGCATATATAATTCTAAAATAAAGCTCATTAAACAATGAAAATCTATTTTATACAATGAGCTACTGCTTATTAAGGCTCAAAGGCCACTCGAGAATAAGAATTGATATTTTATTTTTCTGTAAATACTATTACGTCATTAATTTTTGTTAAGTCTATTCTCTATTTCCTGCTTTTGTTTCAGCTCGTTTGGTACTGTATGTATACTGTTCTGTTTTGATACCTCGTTTTGATACAGCTTCCTGTTTTTAACTTCTTACATCAAATGGCTCCACACCTTGTCTGGAGCGATTTCCATAAAAGATTCATTTGGATTTAAAATAATATTGAAGGATTGGAATGTGATGTTCATCAACGTTTGTTTCCATAAGGCCCTTTTCTATATACTTCAAGAATATGCATGTGTGCTAGACTACACATTCGGGCTAGGATTTCAAATAAATCCACTAAAATTACAAAAGTTGCGCGGAGGATGTAATAGTGTTTATAGTATGTTTATTTATACAAACATTTTTTCTACATATGTGCATGTGTTTCTGTAGGTTTAGAGAGACTACATCACCAGACCAAATATCCTTAGCAAGACCAAATTCAAGACTCAATTGAATTTGGATCTTGAATTTAACCTTGAAGGGCATTAGGCCTGATGATAGTCTCTCTGAAAAAGGAAACTTCTGAAACATGTATGCACGTATGTAGGCAATAATATTTGTATAAATAAACGTGCTACATATATATATATATATATATATATATATATATATATATATATATATATATATATATATATATATATTACACGTTCTTCCTGTAACATGATATGAACTTGAATGTGTCATTTATTATTGTTGTACCATGGCACAACAATAATAAATGGTAGAAAAGTAGAAACTGTCCACAACTACATCATGCACTTTATGATTGATTAAAAACTATCTGACCACCTTGATATCACAGATTGGAAAAAACTCGCAGCCCCCGTTTTTACATGTGCTCTGAAGCCAACAGAGTATTGGCCATTTTTTAAATGACCTGTTCTCCGTTAACTGAGGTCAGGTAAGGCTAAAACACCATGTCTCGTCCCAGGAGGTTCACCTTCCCATAACACTGACTCCCGGCTTTCAGGGGGTGGGAAGAGTAAGTTGATTGCTTACTGCTTGACGCACTTCTACCGGGAATGCCGATGGAACTGCACAGACAATTTTTAAATTGCCAGACTGCTCCTCTAGGAGCGTTGACTCCATTAACCCAACATTGTATCACATCTTCCGGTGGGAAAGAATTAAATACCAATTCACTGATATCTTGCCAATATCAAATGTAATGTTTTGTGATTATTTGACCACATTAAGCATTCCAGTGTATGCGTACAAGGCACAATACAAGGATGTCAATCAAAAGTTAGACAAGAAACATTCATGAACAAAGTGGAACTTTGTACCGTTGGTCTACTTTCCAGTTGACTACAACATTGTCGTTTTAAAGTCCAATGTAAATAAGTTCTTGTTGAGCCGTCCCTTAAATCT
>NC_136485.1:107205178-107207678 GCF_053919585.1 Euprymna scolopes
TGCTTGCATGTACTTTTTTTCTTTTCTTTTTTCTTTTTTCTTTTTCATTTTTAATGATAAAACATGCGAGCACTCTTATAAGAAGTAAAGTTTTGGTGTCATGTGAACGTTTATGTAGGACTGAAGCCGAGTTAAAGAAGAGCCACATATGTGCTTGCAGCCGCATATCACTTAACTGAAAAGACGGCAGACTTCTCCTAAGAAACAATCTTAACATATGTATGCCTGTATATATACATGTGTATGTATGTATATATATATATATATATATATATATATATATATATATATATATATATATATATATATATATATATACATGCATATATGGTGGTCAAGGTCTGGTGTGGACGTGTGTTAAAAGCACACAGATGTCTTAGCATCATACTATGCTTCTCCCAGACAAATTAACTTCAAGTGCACGTCGTGATCACTGCCTCACTGACGGAGCTCTGATGAACGGCAAGTGTCCTCCGCCATATAGCTGGACCTCCACTGCTTTGTGGGCCAAATTCTTTTAAGCAAAGGCTAAGGTTTTGGTAACCCTGACAGAAACCTCCAGAGGAGCTTAGCCCCTGTCAGCTGCAGCATACATGACCCACCAGCGTGTTGAGTATGATCTGGTGCCCAGCAACCTAAGTCGCAGTCATGGATCAAATGGCATGGTGGGCGGAGAGGGCTCCCATAAGTCATGGTGAAGGCAACCTCTCTAGGAGAAGGAAAACCCTGATATAAAACCTCTGGCGACTGCTGCTTCCAATGATGTTGATTTGCTCTTCTTTTTAGTTCAATGTGGCAACTGTTTAGAGAGTGTGATTGTCTCAGTGCAAAGTCTTTCCTCACTATTAAAAGCTTCAAGCTTGATATGCAATGGAATACACATTTTGCAATCATTACATATCTCGATAACAAATGGAATACACATTTTGCAATCATTACATATCTCGATAACAAAAAAGGCTGGCAAACGGACATTCAATGAAGACTGATGCAGATATGGGTGTGAATGGCAATAAAGGCTCTGGAACTTCCATACATACATATATATAAATATAGATATGTATGTACATATATAATCGAGATAAGACACTGATAGAATTCAGATGAAAAATCTTGATAGATATTACTTTCAAGGTGATCCTAGCTTTTCCTTTTTGTATGTACATATATATATATATATATATATATATATATATATATATATATGCATATGTATATATATATGTATGTATATATATATATATATATATATATATATATATGCATGTATATATATGTATATATGTATGTATATATATGGATATATGTATGTACATATACGTATATATGTATGTATGTGCATATATGTATATATATGTATGTATGTGTATATATGTATATATATGTATGTATGTGTATATATGTATATATATGTATGTATATATATAGGCATATATATATATATATGTATATATGTATTTTATTGTTGTCAGATCATGTCATATGCTACCGGTACTACCTGCCTCATGGTCAGATCACCGGCGACTAAACTGGCTCCCCCACCAGACTTGTTTGGTAAAGAGGGTGGCTAGTCTCCTTGAAGGATTAAAAACAAGACCTTCCAAAGGGCGAATGAACCCTATTTCGTGGTCAACGGCCAACTACCACCGTGTGTGTTTGTGTGTATGTATGTGTGTGTTGGGTGGAGAGGGCTCTCGTAAGCCATGGTGAAGGCAACCTTTCTAGGAGAAGCAAAGCTCTGATTTAAAAAAACGTAAAGTGGGAAACCAGTACCCGCATTAAGCTGGTCTGCAGTTTTACTGGTTGCTGGCTATCTTGCTCTTGCTTGTTACTGGATCTCAACATTTTGAACCGAGAGAGAGACTTAGTTGTGTAAGACTCTGTAACATCATCTGTGTATAGCTACTCCCTCAGGCATTTGCCTATAAAAATGGTCATGTGGTGGTGGAAAAGTTGTGACGCATGAAGGCTTGAAATGCTGGACACATGTAATAATTGGTCTCAATGACAGTCTTCAGTGTCATGCCTGCTTGGCCGTGTGAATTCACCAGTAGGACTAAAAACAAAAGTTATTTTTGGGCTCATGAGGGAGTGGCGTCGTCTGACAAGACGTTGCAATCACCATATGTATGTATATATGTGTATATTTGTGTATGTATATATATGTATATTTATATATATGCATGTATGTATATATGTGTGTGTGTGTGTGTGTGTGTGTAAATATGTATATATATATGCGTATGTAAATATGTATATATATGTATGTGTGTGTAAATATGTATATATATGTGTGTGTATATATATGTTTGTATATATATACACATGTATATGTGTATATACATGTATGTATATATGTTTGTATATATATACACATATATGTGAATGTATATATGTATATATGTATATGTATATTTATGTATGATGAAAATAATGGAAATAGTATTCCGACAAAATAGAGAAAATAAAAAGGAACAAACCATATTATGTGTTCATCAAC
>NC_136485.1:107212678-107235106 GCF_053919585.1 Euprymna scolopes
TTTAATAAAACTATTAATATAAATATAACCCGCATTACCCATCCTTCCGTCTAGCGGCTGTTTATAAAATTCATAATGTAATTTAGTTAAGGATTGAATTTTGCACAGGCACATATATAAACATATACACATTCCTAACTTCATATGAAAATAAAGAACAGATATTAAGATATGTCAATTCGACTTGTAATTAATATTAAAATAGTGAATGACTATTTCATTAAAAGTTAGTATACAATTATTTAATAAATTGATAAAGGTTTTTAAAATAGGTAATGGTAAAATAACGGTTAAGGAATTGGGTAATGGTAAAATTGTTATAAAGAGTTAAAGAGTAGTTAGAGTGCAAATAAATGAATGGAAAGAAAACGTTAAAATTTTGGTTAAGTTTTCAATCAAAGATTTTTAGTATGAGGATGGGAAAGAAATAATGCCAATGTGATTAAAGTCAATTCTATCTAATATCTACAGATTTTTATATACTTGTGCAGAATTTGAACCAGACCTAACTCACCGTCCAGTCAGCTTTGCTCGGAACATGATGTCATGCGTTTGGGTTTGACAGTATTCTGACGTAAGACACCGATCAGCCAATCAATGAGCGGCACCTTAAAACCGTTTTGAAATACTTAAAAGAAAGTAAAGACGAACTTTTGGGGAAAATATTGGAAGAAAAAAATGGAATCAATAAATTAAGTAAACAACACACTTTAAAACGGGCGTTTCTAACAACTTTATACAAGACGAATATCGCCACGTTGGATCAACATTTGCAGAGGACGGAAGATGTCGTTTCATATTGCCAAACAAAACGATTAATCGCTGCAAAGAAAAATTGCATGTCTTGTGGATGTCTTAAGCATGGATATGGACGGATGTGTATCTGGACGAAATGCTGGCAATGTAATGCAAGACCAGCTGGGAGTTTTTCAACAATTATCTTTTCGAGTTTATATGGAGTCAGAAATTTGGTAATGATCCTTTTGTCTCCATCTAAAACCATATATCGAAAAGCTACCCAATTAGCGAAGTTTCTTCCACATCTGCTCTCTCTTCTCACCCCACTTTGACATCGTCTGATGCGACGTAGAAAAGTCTATCTAATCTTAAGGGAATATCTCGGCTATCTTAATTTAAAAAAAAAATGATAAAATAAACCGGTTGCCAGCCCCACTTTACAGGAAAAAATTGTTCATGGAAATAAAAAAATAAAAAATACTTTACATTAGTGACAAAAATAAAAAAAAAATACAAAAATGAATATTATATAAAAAAACATTAAAAAGTGTTGAATTTTCTTTGACAAAAATATGGTTGAAAAAATACAACTTGTTTATTTTTTTCACTTAAAAAATGCTATGAAAATAAAACCGAAATTATTACGGTAGGTCGTTGTTTCTTTTTTATTTTCGTTACATATTTTTTCTGGTGATTTTATTATATTTAAATGTTTTCTTTGCTATTTTCCTTGAGTAGCCTTGTTACGCTTTGATAACCGGAAATACTTGAGGAAAACCGGTGGTTGACGTCATATTCGAGCAAAGCCGACCGGCCAATTAGTTAGGTCTATGTTCAAATTCTGCATATATACCGATTTTTATTTGTAGTGAATTAGCTTAAAAGAATGGTTGATATTTTGATTAACTTTAAATCAACTTCAAGCAAATACCTTCATTTTCATTTCTGAGATGAGCATTAACTTAATATATTAAGGAGTGTGTGTTTCGAATATGGATCCGCCATTAACTAGCCTCTAAAGAATTGATAATCCATGAAACAAATGTATCTAATAACTGAAAGGAAGATACTTATATTTGTTTTGAAACTTCTGAAAATCGTTAATTTATTGTGGACTATTAACCTCATCTTTTAAAGCGATTTTCACGACGTTTCGGAGAACTATTCCTCTAGCCTTCATCCAGGCGGTAACCGTGACGGGATAGGAACTCCGAATCTCCTAACTTCTCCTAATAATGAATTCAAATTTAATAATATCTATTCTGAAAATCGCTTTGAAGTTTGTATTTCTTTGAAAATATCTAATTGAATAAATTCCGAACATTTCACTGAAACGAGACAATTCTGTGGCATTTTTATTGTGGCATTTTTATTGTGGCATTTTTATCATTGTTTTAAGTTTAACGCTCATTTTACATGCTGGCATATATTGAACGGCTTTTAGAAAATTGTTCAGGTTCTTTGGATTTTTCTTTATGCTGTAAAGCATATCAGCTCTTTTTTAGGTTATTTAATGGCGAATCCAGTAATTTTGGAAAAAGTTTTATCCTTCAAGTTTTTTTATATTTAAAATATTTATTCATGATATTTTTTTGTACAAGAAATTGTTTTTGACTTTGCAGAATATGATTAAGTTTTGCTAAAGGAAAGGAAAAAAAAAAGAAACAGTTAGGTGCATTTTAGATCAGGGAGCCAATATCATCAGATAGCCTAATCTGGTAGTACCAGGGTTAGAGTTCTTTAGAAGTTATCTTATTTGAGGCACGATTTGTATAAGCCGATGCCCTTCCTCACGCCCCCCCCCCGGTGAAGTAATGGCGAACCAGCTTTTTATCGAAATACCATCTCTTAACTTTTAGTGATTGCCCACCAAGACTAAAGAGCGCTTCACTTGCTCTTTGTGATTAAAAAAAAAAAAAAGCTTCTTTGTTTTTTTGTAAAGTTTAGTCCACTAGTGGGGAGGGGTATAATAGCTTTGGGACTATTGTAAGTTCATAGCATTTGACTTACAGCAAGATGTGGCACAAGGCTAAATAAATGGAAAATGCCAATTTTCCTAGAAGGGCACACTTTCAGCATTTTTCAGTAGAAACGCTCTCAATAGGTGAGGTCATGCCTCGGAGAGTGTACCTTCTAGGCCCAAACTGAACTATCCCTCATTCAGGCAAAAACAAAATGTCTGGAACTGCCAGGAAAATTTTTAAGTTGTCAGATTAATTTCTGGAGACAGATCTTCGACTTTGTATGAAAGCAGCTGCTGTGAGAGTAATATTCATGACTAGAAAGATGTATAAGATGAAGGTAAAAGTGATCATCCGGATTTTAACATAATTACATTTTCAACTGTTGATAAGATTTCACTATTAAAGGCAAGAAGAGATCACAGAAAAGTATACTTACCACTGATATGGCCAGAAATATGTCTCTCTGTAAAAACAAGGAATGAAGGAAGAATAGTACATTTTTTAAATATAACAGAACAAAGGCAACACTACAAATAATAGTATGATCTCCGCTAAAAAATGCCACTAATAAAATTGTTAATCAAATTTACAATCCTTTCTGCAATCCAACGGTATTTAATATAGATAAACTGAAGACGATCCCTGACTTGTTCACAAAGTTTTAGTCACAAATTCTCAACAGTCTTATCACTGTTCAATGATATGCAGGGACACTTTGGCGATCGTCATGTAAGTAGGTGTGATTCTGTATAGAATTCAAACTGACGTGACCAGAAACCCATCGATAAAAATCCGGGGTAGGAGTTATCTCAAATGTATCAAAACCATCCTCAGATTATTTTTGTCCTGAAAAAGGGACATTAAATTAAAAACGAAGGCAGTGTAATGAGAGGAGTGTGCCAAAGTTATTGCCAATTCTGCATGTTAATTATGTTTATTGAATAGTAATAAAACAAAGGGTGTTTTATATTAATGACTGAAATTTGGTGGACAAATCCGACATACTGAAGTTTATTTGTCTCAAAGAAGAGATCAAAGGAAATTATACTTACCACTGACATGTCCAGAAAGATTGCAGAAAAGATTGAATTTTCTTAATGAATCTTTACATAGCAGTTATTATCTTTTTTTGGGGGGGAGGGGAGGATCATTCTGTATCAATATTAAAGAAGGAACACCTCTTCCAATAGCATTTATAGACTATTTGCAGAAGTAATGAAAATTGGTTTTGCAAATGCTTTGCTTCTGCATGTCTGCTTAATAATAAAACAAGTTTTTATTTTAAACTGTAATGAAACATCTTTTAATTACTCTTTAATCAGCAAATGCTTTATTAAAACAAAACCAATTATATAATTTACTTATTTAGATTACTTTAATTACTAATTAAAGACTTTAAATTAAAAATGTAAGACACCAAACTTTGTTTTCTGCTTACACTACAGAAAAAAGTCACAAGTTATTTCGGCAACAAAGATGGTGAAATGTAATTGTTATGCTATCAAATGGGACCATAAACATATTATAATGAAAAGAAAATCTAAATTTTAAGAAAAATATCTTCTATACTTTTGATTTGTTCCAAATTTTTAGATTAAAAAATCGATCAATGTCATGATGGAACTTATTAGTCTCTGATATATAATCAGAGTATTTATTTTAAGTTGACACTTAATAGGGAAATTGAGAAAATCGGATTGACAATTTTCATCTTATAATGTTACTACAACTGAATTGGACATCATCGAGAAGAAACACATGACAAAGGCCTTTTTGCTTGTCAGCTAACAGGAACACAGGTGATTAAAAGTCAGCCTGTTAATTATGTAAATAACATCTCCCTCTCCAATTCATTCCTTCTCTCTCTTTCTAGTACACATTTGGTTTCTGACCTTGTTCTGTCATGAATAAAACTCTTTAAAACGAAATTGGCATCAAATTGGCTCTCAATATCTCTCTCAACACCCGAATTAGATTGTATTAACCGGTGTGCAATGTTTATGCACCTCCAATGATAAGAATTTATGTAACAAAACTGCTGCATGGTTTGCACAAATCTGATGCCGTTTCTGCCAGGCATCCTTCACTGTCGGTCATTAATCTCCTTTCTAATTGCAGCCACACATGTAATAAAGATATACTTATGCATCTCTATCTATCTGACCTCTATTGGTTGTATTGAAACATTAATGTATCCTTTTCTTTTAGTAATTGTTTTTAATCACTTTTATTTCATATTACATATTCTATGTTCCTCTTTTATCTCCAACAGACTGTTGATATAAAAAAATAAATCCAATTGTCTCGTCATCCTGTTGTGGGAGTCACAAATTCACTAACTACAAGCCCATCTAGAGCATTAATTCATATTCTTGAAAATAACGCCAGTAATAAGCTGTGGATTGCGACTTCTGGTGTTGGCCCAGTTGAGCAGTAAATGGTTTGGTGACTTGCAACACTCTTCTTTGGTCCTTATTTTTGCTAGACAGGAGGTTGGAGAGGCCTAATCCAATCTATTGGCTGGTCACGTCATTCCCTAGTATTCATAAGTTCATCCCTAACCATACTATTCAAGCTGATTTACTACAAGTGAAAACCTTTTTAGATACTGGAAGGCGATGCCTCAGGGAACAATGATTACCATTACCGAAGAGCAATATTTTCTTAGTAACATCTCTACCCTTTCTGTAAATTTTGCTTCTAGAAGTAATGGTTTCCGGAAGTAATACTATTTTTATGAGTAATGTTTCCAGTCTCACTGTAATTTGGATTCTGTGGACTGCTGGTTTCTTCTTGAATGTTATTCACACAACATTTTGGTCACCTCTAATTTTCAAGTGTATCTTGTCGCACCTGCATCGACCAGTTATTAATTACTTAGAACTTCTATCCAGTCATGGCTGATGGAATGAGAACATACTACTCCTGTGGATCAAATAAAGAATTCCATTTGAAATTACATGCAGATTCTAGATTCAAATAGAAGAACTCGAGGGTTCGACAAGATACGCTTGAAGAAGATCGAAGGTTACATCGATCAAAATGTTGTGAATATCTCGCTTAAAATGAAAACAGTAGTCTGGAAATGAAAATATCATGAAAATTATCAAAATTTTTTAAATTTCTAAAAACAGTAAATTTTCATATTTGAATGTTTTGTTTCTAATGGACGATTCTAATTTTAAAACTCAGTTGAAGAACGAAAAAAAATTAACAGGAAAAGATTGGAATAAACACTGACATTGTATTTAAAACTTTGCTCTTTTTTTTATTCGAAAGATTAGTGCATGTTTTTTTTTTTAATCTTTTTCAAATTCAACAAAAGCTATAAATGCTATTAAAAGGTTTTCGAAATATATTTTTTTGATATAATCAAATCGAAACATTGAAATGGCATAAAATACAACATTGCAACACACAAAAATGATTTAACATAAAATTACTGAAACATTAAAAAAGCATAAACGACACTGAAGAAAAGGATTTACATAATTAAGACATGCAACTACATGGCAAAATATTATATAGAAAAATATATGCGCTCAATGCACAATTTCTTGGTACAAAATTAAACTACGGTCACTGTTTGATTAAATTTCACTTGTACAATAGGAATACATGAGAAAATTGTTTCCCTTTTGATTAGGAGCTTCAATGAATTTTAACATTTTAGTTTTACCCTTAATAATGGTTTCAAGCCGGAAATAAGCTATTCATCAACTTAAAGGTACTTTTTCTATTCGACAGTGATAAATGTGACATAGGGGTCAGAAAGTGGGATTGAAAAGTCAGCGCTCTTGAAGAGGAACACTCTGACCTGCAATAGATGCTTGAGCAGCCCGTCAGCATTCCCAGACAGAAATGTATTCTGCAATTACGGAGAGACGGCAGAGCCTACCAGGGTAGAAATCCTAGAACTGCAGAGGGTCAGTATCACACTGCAACCAAGAGGGAAAAAGTCATTACAGGATAGTCTAGATTAGCCATTTTGAACGTTTCCTTCATCATTGACTCCTCGGCTTGATGTATTTCTCCATTTACCCCCTACTCCCATACAAAAAAGTATAGCCATCATAAAGTGACAGAAAAAACAAAAGGTCAAAAAGAACCTTTTTATTGTTTTGACTTTAGGTTTTGTATAAAATAATATCATACATTTGTATCAGAAAAATAAAGAAAATCAAAATTTTTCTAAATAGAAAATTGTGAAGTTAATTTTTATTACATTTCTTAGACATGACACAATCTGGAAATAAATAAATTTTTTTTTTAAATCATCAGCTACTTCAATTATTTACATACACACCCGACTACATAATTTTTTTACCCCCTAGGGGTAAATCTACAGCTGGTTGAGAATCTTTTTGTATAAATTTGTATCACAAAAATAAAGAAACTCAACATTTTTCTAAATATAAAATTATGAATTTGTATTACATTTCTTAGACATGACACAATCTGAAAAGAAATAATTATTTTTATATTATCAGCTACTTTAATTATTTACCCCCGACTCTCTCTATTTTTTTTATCCCTTAAGGGTAAATTTCACCCGGGTTGAGAATGTGGCTTAAAACTGAATTTTACAGAAGTCCGTTGGTTGAAACCTTATAAGAATAACGCTCAATATGAAAATTGTATTAATATATATAATATAGCATGTATCGTTCGTCATTTATGATAGAAATAGTATGCGATCAAAGAAGGGGGGCATATTTTTGTTAGTAGTGATAATAAAAACATCGTCCATAGAGCAGCCATCCTCAACTTTTCCTCCGTCATTGTTTGTATTTCTCCATTTATCCCTACTTATATGCAAAACAAATTATAGCCATCATAAAGTGACAGAAAAAACAAGAAGGTCTGAAAGAACCTTTTTATTGTTTAGGACTTTAGGTTTTGATAAAATAGCATTATAAGCTCACAATTATACGTGTCACATACATACGTATCATACATTATATACGTATCACAAAAATAAAGAAAATCAAACGTTTTTTTAAACATAAAATTATAAAGTTAATTTGTATTACATTTCTTTGACATGACACAATCTGAAAATAAATATATTTTTAAATTTATCAGCTACTTTATTTATTTACACACACTCTCGACTATATAATTTTTTACCCCCTTGGGGTAAATCTATACCTGGTTGAGAATCTCTGGTCTAGACTGTTGATTTTGGTTCCAAAAGAAAAAATGCCTATGGAGTTGCTATCAGATTTCAAAAGAGTCACAATATCAACCAAGTAAGCCATTTTAATCTATTATTAGATACAAAAATGGCCAGTCTGAATTGAAGTGATTTTTGAAACCTTCAAATTGACAAATAAAAACAATCTTTTGGCTTGAATCAAAGATTAAAAGCAAAACAAAATTATAGTCCATTTGTGCTCGTAAACTAAATGAAAACATTGATTCCCACAAGCGACCCCGTTGTATCAAAGAGCCCAGATTTCTATGAATTTTGTCTGGAAACAAAGATTATTTTTATGTAAAAACAAAAAGAAGCACAACATTTAATTACAATATTCATGCAAATTTTTTTCAAAATAAATAAAATATTTAAACGAAAATTAAAAATTTAAATAAAAATTTTAAAAAAATTAAATTTTTTCTTACAAAAGCACATTTTCAAAATATAGTTGCTAAATAGCAATTAACTTAAAAAAAAAATCACCATTTTTTCTTCTTTCGTTTCATTAAAATCTCCAAACCTTTTTATGCAACGTTAAAAATCCAAAGCAACTCTTGGGTGTTTATTTAATATTTTGCAATTTGAAATTCACAAATTCTTATGGTTAAGCTATGGCGAGTAATTAAGTAATTGAAGTGTTGGAATCTACTTCCTCCTCATCCTCCAAAGCTAGAAAGTTTTCACAGAAATGAACTGAAGATTTTCCGATTAATAAAAATCGTTTCACGCCACAAAAAAGTATCACATCTATGTAAAAATAGTAAGTTGACACGAAGTTAAAGATCATATAAGACTGAGTCAGACGAATCAGTTTATCCTATACTTCATCAGCTGAATCTGCATGGAAGAATCCAAGAACATCTGCCCAACACCTCCCTCTGGAGGCTGGAGGAGACAGCAACATTAACAAGAACAAGATAAACTAACCCACATGCATGTACAAAGCCACGCTGCCAAATACTCAGTTACATATATTACTTATACATGCATATCACATTATGAACGTATTGATCAGCACATTTCTAAACCTTGTGACTATTTGCTGAACTTTATTTACCAAACACTTCTATGCACTATGCACATTTATTAACATGAAAAAAAACGTTTTGTTATAAAATGTTGTTTCTCACAACATTTAATTTACAAAACTGTTTTTAGATCGCACTTGCTACCTGTTGACCTTTTACTCTTTCAATATTTATTTCCATTTTATATGCATGCATGTTTCGTATATATCCTTCAATTTTCTTCCTTCGCTATAATGTAATTATTATGCCCCAATTTATATTAAATGTTAGCATGGTTCTTTGCTATACCCAAAGGCACTGTTGTCGTTTAAGATGGCCTCAACCAAAATCAGAAATCATGCCACAAAAGTATGTTGAATTTTAACGTTTTTTTTTTTTTTTTTTTTTTTCATGAAAATCGCTCCAGACAAGCAGGAAACCACTGGATGTAAGAGATAAAAAATTCTACTTACAGGTTAAAAAACTAACCAACGATAAATGTTAAATGGATAGATTCCAACCCAGAAAACAGCAATTCGTCCCCCTTTGTCACAAACATCGCTCATGGAATGTGAAGACTATAGGATGAAATAAAGGAAGTCACAAGTCAAAAGTAAACTTTCTACTCCGTTTGGAATGTTCACACTTAAAATTTCTTTGCATACACTCACTCACGTACAGAGTGGAACGATAAGTTTGTCACGCTAAAGAAAACAACACCACAGCTTTATTTTAAAACTTTTATTGAAAAAATTAATTCAGGTAATTTGCTTATGTAGTAGAGCTGACATCTATTCAATGTAGCCGCTTTCAGTCTCAATTACTACCTTAATACGAGTTTGGAACTGGGAGCATACCTTTTCTACAAACACCGGCAGGAGCTCAGCGAATACTCGGCAGATGGCAACAATCAAGTAGGCTTTGGTGTGTGGAAGGTAATGTTGGTAATGTTCTCGACTTATGACCAAAAGAAGTAGTCCAGTGGGTTCAGGTCATGGGAGGAGAGGGGGCCAGTGAGGGAAGGGTACAAAGTCGTAGCACGCCTGAAGCCAAGGCTGGATTTCTTTGAACTTGTAGGCCAGTGCCGAGTCCTGCTGCCACACCAAGGGTCTGTCAGCGGCTATTTGATTGCACCAAGTCACACATTAAACACCTGACGAGATAAGTAATATCGTTGAAACATTGATTTTTTTTCTGATGTTTATAGAATTTCACTTATAGCTCTACATATGTATTGAGCACTTTTGAAAATGTTGGTTTTTAGTTCAATACATTGTAATTTATTTAATTTATATAGATATTCGCTGTTATACAAAATTTATTTGCTTAGAAAGTAATATTGTGCTATATATCTACCATATCAAGTCTTTATGGGAATGAAGAAAGCAAAAACCAAATTCGACCCCCCCACTCATCTAGCCTAATCTAAAATGGATTGACTGTATTTCTATAATGAGACTTTTCCTTTTTCTGATTAGTGTATTTTCTTTAACTTTCCAGTTTCAGAAGGTAGCTTTATTTCTTTCTCTGTCTTGTATGAATATACGTGCAAACACTAGTGAATCATAGGTTATTTTTTTACGTAAGGTGTATATTTCTGTATTAATTGGACCCATGGAAATTCCACAGAATTAAAAATATATTGAATCAAGTATTTTGTAAATGCTGGCAGTTTCCTGGGTAGAGCAAATATTAGTATTTTGGACAGAAAACTAATAAAATGCAGCAACTGAGTTTTTCATTTTTATGGAAATAGTGTCCATTGTATTTTAAATATAGAACTGACCTAAATAAGATAAATTAATAAGTACTAATAAGTACTTAGAAAGTAATATTGTGCTACATAGTTCAATAAAAATCATAAAATCACATTGTAAGAGATAATCTTTAATTTACTCCCTCAGTTCAAGTTCGCAAATTTGGCCTTTTTTGAGGCAGTTTTGCCTTCAAAAACTGAAACAATGCAATGTACAGACTACAAAAATGAACAAACAGATTATTATATCGAAATACATAAAGTTTTGGATTGGTTTTCATTTTATTGAGATGAAAAAAATACTTATAAAATATTTATTTCGAAAAATGGAGAAAATAAAAGAATTTACCTATCAACAAATTGATGTAACTCTGAGTTAATGATAAAAAATTGCAATTTGTTTTTAAATGAATTTAAGTACATAGAAACAACTAATGCCCGACATTTGATTAGATTTAATCAAGATAAATTATGTATTTTATAAAATATTTAGTCACGTGCACATTCCAAATTAGGAAGTCTGAAGATATCTGCGTCCTAACCTAAAATACACTAAACATTGATATTGTTTTTTTTTTCCTGTTAATTTACAAAACTCAGTTATGATCTGCAAAGCAAAAAAAAAAAAAAAAAAAAAAAAAACAATGTTCCTTTATACAAACAAATCAAATAAATGCTTAAAAACATAAAGAACTTAAGTATAATTTTTTTTTCCAAAATTTTTTTCCAAGATTCGACATTAAATAACCCAAAAAAGTGTTGACACCAAACGAACCAAAACCAAAGTCCCTAGTCTGCTTAAATGATTACCTATTTAGTGCTGACTAGGCTCAACTGCAGTGATCTAAGAACTGATGAAATGTACTTGCTAAAAACTAATATTTAAGTGAAATCATGTTATCTTTAGAAATAGGAACATTAACTTTTTAAGCTTATTAACAGATAAAAGTTTTTTACTACATGTCCTAACAAAAGGAAAAGTATGATGTAAGATAATTTTAATATATCAATTATTTAATGTATCAATTATATCTTTTGATATTTCGGTAGAAACATTCACCTTCTCAAAAAAGTTAATGTTCTTTTATTTTCAGAAAAGACTGTAAAGAATGGTCTCTTTTCTTTAATATACTATACTGTTGAACTTGATTTTATTTACTCTGCCACAAGGTCGAGCAACAGTATTTCTACTAGTAATTGAATAAATTTACTGCATAGATTTGGTAAGTTTAATTATAATTAAAATCTATGCCATTGATATTTTATGAAAAAAAAAATGAATACATTTATCACTATTTCAAAGGTGAAAATTTTGAAAAAGTGGAGAAAACGTAACATCAATTAAAATCTACACATTCTAATGCGAATCTATTATTCATGGAAATCGTTCAGGACAAGGCATAAAGCCACTTGATGTAAGGAGCTTACATTGACGAAAGATAATTATTGCAAAGACAGAAGATGCCTACTGACCTTAATCTTGAAACGGATAGGCTGTACACAAGAGGAAAACAGTGATCAGAAAGAGAGTTCCACAAACTTGTAGTTTACTTGGAAAGAAGCTAATGAAATAATAAGTTGTATTAGAATGAGGCATTAAAACAGCAAAGTGATGCAGACCAACGAGTCAAACGAACTGGAAAAAAGGGAAACAGTAAATCATATAATTCTGAGGAAATCATGTCATAATAATATTTAAAAAATGAGACTAGCAACATCACGTCTAGTTGATAATTTAGACGTCAGCATAATGAAAGAATTACTAAACTTGTATAATGAATTAAAATGTAATTTTTTAGTCTCTAATTAAACATGAAATTAAATTAAAACAAACTCATCCTTTTCCGCGAAAACTTTGAAGAATCTAAGATTAGTTTCACATGAAGACAGAAAGGAAAACAAAAAAAAATAATTTTTGAAATTGTTTAATTAAATTTAATTAATAAATCAGCTTCTGTCATGCCAACTTTTCATTTTTTCAAATTTGGATATGAGATTCCTGATCCCTGGCAGTTTGTCAATTAAAATTATAAGATTCTAAAGTTCCTCTAATTACTAAAGTCATTTAGGACATCAGGGAAAACTTGTATCTTAAAAATTTTCTGTTCATTCTAATATGCACGAGACTTGCTAAATTAGAAAAATGTTTGATTTATTTCATGCAAAAAAAAAAGATGGATTCCTTAAGAATTCCCCCACCCACCCACACGCATACACATAAAAAATGTGGGGAAATTATTTACAGGATATTTCTGTAAAAATGGAAATGATAATTTTGTAGATATGCGAGAGGAATTTCAACAAATCTCTCGTTCTCCTAATCGATGTTCCCCCCTTCCCCGCTACCCCCTTTTAAACGTAATCATCTTTTATAATATAAACCTCACCTGTCTGTTTCAATGTATGCATGTATGTCTGCTTAAAACTTTCGACAGAGGCGACGGATTTTCACGAGATCGGCATCGTTTTCAAGCGTAATCCTTCGGACGACAAATGTCGAAAAAAATGGCTAAAAACATTAATTCCTTTACCCTCAACTGGGCAATTTTCTACAAGGAGGGGTCGCTTTTTTCGCCGATATTTTCGAAAGTCCTCCCCTCTTTTCGATTGATTAGACTTAATTTCAAATTTGTCACTTCCGGTTTGGCGATGGGCGTAACAGCAAAAGCGTCACGTTTTTCTTTTTTCACGTTCTTTTCCTTCTTCTAAGGTTCGAGCTTGCCTGCCTACAACCACTCTTTTCTTTTTTTTTGTGCTCAACACACACGTCCAAACACCCGGGAAACGCCGGGCGCCCAAGCTAGTTAAATTTAAGACATTTTCTAGTATCATGTCATGTGATAATGGATTTTGATCAAAATGGGAATGGTGATTTTTATATGCGAGGTTTAATATCGTATGGAAGGAAACATTAAGTGGTCCAAAACTGTTCAGGGAATCAATTTTAGTTAAAATAATATACATATAATAATCTCAATAGTGAAATGATATACATATAATAATCTCAATAGCAAAATAATACACATATAATAATCTCAAATAATATACACATAATTATGTCACATGCGTGAATCAATAGGTTGAGACAATTATTGTGTCTCAAAATTTCTGTTAATGTTTTCATCTTTCAGAAAAAATGATGTACCGAAGCTCCTAGATACCATTCCAGGTATTTTGTTTCCATGCATACATGTACACTTACGTGTGTGTGTATATATAATATACCTGTAATGTTCAGTGTTTTTCTCGCTCTGACATTTATATTAAAAGCCTACTTTTTCTAAATATTTTGAAAAGTATTAAAACGAACTTAATATCCTCAGTCATGGATGTGTGAGCGACTTCATAAAGGTTAATTAATTTGCACATTCCTTTGAAAAACAAGTGTCCGTTTATTAATTTTTCATTTCTTATGGTTTCTTAAATGATTGGTTTCATTTAACTATTACGCTCAATTCTTTTTTATGCATCATTTCTATGTTCTGCATAATTGCATAGAATTTAAGATGGAAACATTCTAGCATACGGATATTATATGTGTGTGAAACTTCTCTATCCAACTCCTCTGAATATTTAGTATACAGATTTAAAACTTGATATATAAGGTATTTGGACCTAGGGAACACTTTCGATTTGATTCTTAGCCTGTAGAAATACATGCTAAGGGGTCAAAATTGAAAAAAAATGTTGACCTTAGCGTGAGTAAATCGATAATCTTCTGAGCATGTGTACATATACATTTTTAGCCGGTTTTATTTTTTGTTCATCTGACGATAGCTCAAATAGTAGCGATGTAAGCTAAGTGCTAAATAAGGACCATGACTGGAGCGCTGAATGCTTTGGTTTCGATTCCAGCTGATGGCATAAAAGTCATTATTTTTTAACTTTAAAATCATTGTTATGTATATTGGGTACAATGATAGAGAATTTACTCTATACTAATTTCAAATATGCATAAATTAAAATATAATTTAAGCATATTTTACGTCCGGGCAAAGGCAGGGGTCCTGCTAATATATATATATATATATATATATGATTGAAACGTCTTGTCAGACGAGTGCCACTCCCTCAGACATTTAAAATCCATGAGCCCAAATGCCCGAGGGAGTATCTATACAAAGATGATGTTACAGAGTCTTAGCTTTGTACGACAGCTAAGTCTCTCTCTCGGTTCAAAATGTTGAGATCCAGCAACAAACAAGAGCAAGATAGCCAGCAACAAATTAAACTGCAGACCAGCTTAATGCGGGTACTGGTCTTCCGCTTTATGGTTTTTTAAATCAGAGATTTGCTTCTCCTAGAAAAGTTGCCTTCACCACGGGGCTTACGGGAGCCCTCTCTACCCCAATACACATATACACACACACAAATATACACGGTGCTAGTTGGCCGTTGACCCAGAAAAAGAGTTCATTCGCCCTTTATAAGGTCTTGTTTTTAATCCTTCAGGGAGACTAGCCGCCCTCCTCACCAAACAAGTCTGGTGGGGGAGCCAGTTTAGTCGCCAGTGACCCGACCATGAGGCAGGTAGTACTGGGTTACATGGTACTAGTAGCATATGACATGACCTGACATATATTGTATCAATAAGGTGAAAAGCTATAGTAAACATCACATATGAGTATTTTAACCATAGTTCCTGATTTCAAAAGGCGAAAAACTAAAAGATACATCTACATTACTTTTAATGCTAGGTTTATTTAAAATTTGCTGATGAGGAGACCTTGTTTATTAAAAAACTATATGTAATAATTATTGTCCGTAACTTGATGTCTACCACAATAAAAACACGGTTTTCCGAAACGATCGTACAGATAATTGATTTTGTTGTTGTTCCTTCTTGTGAAACTGATTTTTAATTTAATTATAATCTGTTTTTTAAATTTTAAATTATCAATCACATTACTTAATATTGAATTAGCTCTAGGATATTTACCTATCGAGCTTATTATATATCTAAATTACAACGAGCACTTTTTCTTTCCTGTATTTTAATGAAACTAGTAATTTCACTGTTACATTAAAATACACTCAGCTCTTTAGACTATTGTTCTAATCTCCTTTAAATTTATATATATATATATATATATATATATATATATAGACCCTGTGTATCGCTTTATTGCAGGTCAATATTTTTTAAATTTTAAAATTGCTATGAAACGCATACATTTGAAATTTACTGGAAGAGCATAAGGAGGTGCCTTATTTCCCTGATTTTTGTGGAATTTGAACAAATATTTTGAAAATTATGCTAATTTTTTTATTTTCTGGTAAATATAAGTACTTATCACTTTATTGCAGATCTCCCAAAATGCCTAGAAATGGTCGATTGACAACTAATGAATGGGAGCATGTTGTTGCAGACCTTGCAGAAAGTTTATCTATCATAGATCTAGCCCAGGAGCTTGGAAGAGATCAAAGAAGATTGTCTTCATTCATTCAAAATCTAAACATCAAACCAAAGAAGGACAAAAACACAATAAAGTCAGTTTCTGCTCGTGGTGTTAGAGAAATTCGCTGTCAACAGTACTGCTATATTTGACAAGGTTGAAATACCTTCCTTATTCAGGAAAAAATGAAATTGCAAGAAACATTAAGCCCATAGCAAGATCTTTTTAAAACCAAACTCATAAGGAAAAACGTTTGGCTTGTGCTCAGAAATACATGAAAACCAGCTTTGAAAAATGTTATGTTGATAAATAAGTATTTCCTTAAACAAAATGATGTGAAATTCGTTCTTGTTTTTGGCTAATATTGTTATTGGGCATGTTCATTATTTCATATAAATATAAATATGAAGTCAGAATATTGTTTTATTACTGAAAATATACATTTTTAGACACTTGCAATAAAGTGATACACACCTAAAATTACAAGAAAATAAAAAATTAGCATAACTTTCAAAATATTTGTTCAAATACCACAAAAATCAGAGAAATAAGGCACCTTGTTATGTCCTTCCAGTGTACCAAATTTCATTTCTCTGCGTTTCATAGCGATTTCCAAATTAAAAAAATATTGACCTGCAATAAAGCGATACACAGGGTTTATATATATATATATATATATATATATATATATATATATATATATATATATATATATATATATATATATATATATATAACTTGAGTCATTTATCAATTGACAGTAGAATAATCATGGAGTCTATGCACTTATGCTTTATTTCTTGATGTGAAACCTTCATGTCATCTGCTTAACTTCCTTTGTGCATCTATTGCTTGAAATGTGAGTTCCCCATAAATTAATGTGTCAAGCAGACAACAATAATGATTATAAAATGTACTTATTTTGATGGATTATTGATAAAAAAGTACAAAATTGTCGTGAGGAACCACCAATGCACAAGATATAAATTTTTCCAAACAGTAATAAACAGACCATGAGGTACCGACTCTCGTGGTAGTGTGCGTACTTCGTAGTACGCCATCTTGGCACTAAGTGCTCCGACTGTTGTTCCCTATATATTCTGTTTTGTTCTCAATGCCTTTATCTAACCCGTCTTCTTTAGTGACACTTCTGGGCAAACTCTTGCAACAAAATGTAATGAATTGGCAATGTTTCATTTACTCTCAAAAGTAAACATCGATACTTTTCAACGAGACTGACGTGTATGCAGTGAAATATAAAACAAAATTTACACACATTGTTTTGTCTTACATTTTGCATAAATTCAGTCTGTTGATCTTTTTTTTAAATTCTAACTTACAAAACATGCATGTAAAAAGGAAATGTCAAAATTTTAACGGCTTATTTTGACATTATAGTAAGTGTTTGATAACAGACCGGACGATTAGGGTTCAATCCTTGGTGGAAAAGTAGTTGTGCTCTCCTCTACATCTCTGATTTTTATACATAAAATTAGATGTAAATAATTTAAATCTTACTATTCTGATTACTGAATAGTAAGTAAATTACTATAAATTCTGAATACTCATTTGCATAAATTTTCAATATGTTCCTTACATAAAAAATTACAATTGATTTTATCGATTACATATTCACAGATATATATAAATAATCAGTGATAAGTATTCGACTGCTGCTAAGACTGCTGACTCGTGCAATCACCCGTTTCTAGTCACTATGAAATAGCAAAATATCTTGATAACTAATACAAATTTCCAGAAGAAGGAAAATTAATTCTCTGAACAATAGTTTTGCATCAGTTTTATATAATTACTAGTTGGAATAGTATTCAAATATATAAGAAAATAAAGAAAAATAAAGTTAATTTAAATAGCTCAATAAGGCAATGCTAGAGCTATGAATATTTTTATAATGTACCGCTTTACTAGGAATAGATACACTTTATTTCTGCGCTGATGAGTTGCTCAGCTGGTGAAATAATTTAGAACTATTATATATTATATATTATATATATATATATATATATATATATATATATATATATAATATATATATATATCTTATATATATATTATATACTTAAATACCAACAATGAGCCGAAACAAGTGTATGAAAATATTAATTTTTAAATGAGCGATAAAATGTGTCTATTCCTGGTGTTCATATGCATATGAACTTAGCTCAGATAGTAATCAATAATGATGGAGAACTACATGTTCTGGTTTCGATTCTAACTGATGGCACCAAGTCATATTTTTTTAACTTGTGAAATTATAACTGTATATCATATAATATAACTGCATATAACTCGTGGAATTATAACTGTATATAATATAATATAACTGCATATAACTTGTGGAATTATAACTGTATATAATATAATATAACTGCATATAACTTGTGGAATTATAACTGTATATCATATAATATAACTGCATATAACTCGTGGAATTATAACTGTATATAATATAATATAACTGCATATAACTTGTGGAATTATAACTGTATATAATATAATATAACTGCATATAACTTGTGGAATTACAACTGTATATAATATAATATAACTGCATAGAACTTAAATTATTACTGTATACAATATAATAATCTATAGAATATTGACTCTATAAAAATAAATACGAAATCTGCATAAATTAAAATATATTTAAGCATATTTTATGACCTGACAACGCTAGACGGTCATAATTCTGTGATTTGAGAGTTAATATGATTAATGAATGATTGCTCTAAAAGCTTGTATATAGATTTTTTTTTTTTTTTGTATAGTTCTGACAAAATGGATGGTTCTTTCTCTTTTCAAACAGTCGTGTTCACCTGAAAATTGATGATTCAACAAAAAAAAAATGTTTGTATAAATTGTTCTCTATATGACTAGGGTAGTGGCAGAGAGATATCTCGGATGTTAGAAAGGTAATCTTATCGCAACAGAATGTAAAACGTTCATTAAAAAATATGATGGTCGTTTTTTTATGACAAGTGTTTAATATTGCAAAGACAATCGAAATTTCAAACATAAAAGCGTCTCCTAAAAAGTTTTTATGTCGGTAATAATTGATAAGAATGATTTGCTTAGTGTATTAGAAATTTATTCAATATAATCTAATTGCTTTTATTAGTGAAGATATTTGGAATTTGATAAGGAAGTGAACAAGTAATACATTTTTATCCAATTAGATCTTTTCAAATGCTCTTAAAGTTTTATAATAGTCCAATTAACTTGGAACACCATCCTCTAACCAATTATATATATGCACGCACGCACGCACGCATGCATATGCAAGAGATGTTCCAAAAGTAATATCTGCTATTTTTTATTCCGCCCGAATGAATCAACGGCATTGAAAATAGCATTGTTATAATGACTGCACTTATGCATTAATGACGTGAAGGTTTCATCTCTGTTGCTGATATTGACGGTATGAGACTAAGAAAGCAACTCCTGTCATAGATGTGCGTCATTGAATTCCTCCAGGGAAGAAAAATAAATTGAATTAATTTTTTCTGTTTTCTTATGGGATGATCGTCTGAAATTATGTTCATGCAGATATTCTATATGGTTTATACTTGCGTAATATTTACGTAAAAAGGTTATAATAAACAAAAACCTCTTTCTATATATATTTGCTTAAAATATTTTGCCTACCAAACTCCTCCGTCAGTTTTTAGTCTACAGACATGAAACTTCATATATAGAGTATTCAAACCCATGTGAAACATTATATTTGGGTTTTCGCCGGGGAAAATCAGTGCAAAAGTGTGCAAATTAAGAAAAATGGAATTTGCCACGTGAAGGTTGAACAATGTCATTACAAATATGCATGCATCACGTAGTAGATATTAGTTCATGTTTTAATTTTTAGCCTTGCAGCAAACATGTCTTCATAGGTAAGGCATTAACGTCAAGGAAAAAGGTAATTGCAAGCTAAACGTTTTTGTTTGGATTCTCGGTGGTGGTGCACAAGTAATTTTTTTTAAAGTTTTTAAATCATTAGTATATATTGGGTCCAATATAATAATAAATAGAAAATCTGCATGAATCAAAATATTATATTTAAGCGTATTTTACGATTGGGCAATGCCGGGCGGCCTGCTAGTACAATATATAGTAGTGACTTCAAAAGTTAAAAAAAATAACTTGGTGATAAAATCGGAACCAAAAATATAGCTCTCTAGTGTTATTTGTTATCATCTGAGCTACGTCCATATGCATATGAAAACTTTAAAAATTAACGTAGTTAAACATATAAATGCGTAGAGGAGCACTTTAAATCGACTTACACCTACCAAGTTCAAAACTTTTAATTTCCGCCCCTTAGCAGCTATTTTCATCGGCTTAAAACCAAATCCAATTTGTACCATAAGTCTGAATCCTCTACATATATATCAAGTTTCAAGTCTGTAAACCAAAAATTGATAGTTTGGTAAAAACCGCCCCCCCCCACACACACACATACGCAATCATGAAAAGAAGACTTTTATTATTGATGATTTAAAACTCAAATACTCTAAACATGTTTAAAAAAGAGGAAGGGAAGAAGAGGAAAGAAAAATAAAGGAAGGAACCAGCTGTCCGGTTTCGCCTTCACCTTTTCAAAGCTGTATCGAGGGATTTTTAAAAGGAAAAGTAAAAAAATATGTACATTATTAAAATAAAGTTACATTGTGTTCTGTTCATGGGTGAGAAAAAAACATCAGGGAAGCGATTAAAATCAAGCAATGTTATTATATTTTCGAAGATCCTATAGGTTAATCACGCTCAAACCTTAGAGACATTCTGTGTACAGAGAGAAGGCATCCTCAACTGAACGTGAATAATCTTCAAGAGCTTTAGCTAGAATGTGGAGTGATAATAATGTAATTTACAATTTTAAATGTAGTTGCGGTGGCAACTATGTGGGTTGAACAACGTTGAGATTGGATGGAAGAATCCAACAGCATATATCTAACAAAATCAGAAATTGGACATACCGAGCAACGGACGTACTTACTAACACAAACGAGTCTTCAATAACTGACCATCTCATTAAAAACTCGTCATGTGCAGCGAACTTAACACGAACTCATTTTCAATTCTGAATCGTGCTCACTCCACATTCCATCTAAAGACCTTGGGACTATTCACGTTCTACTACTAGTATAAAAATATAGAAAGTATGCTATAGAGGCGTCCATATTTCATCTTATCAGACTAAATGCACGAATTTCTATTAACTTTGTTTTCATAGATTTTAGTGTTTAGTCTAGCTAACTAACAAATCGGATTCGGTATTTCCTCCTTAGAGATTAATACTTTCATTGGTCAATTACTGAGCTTTTTATGAATACACGGATATTATAAGGCGATATAATATATTGTGTATAGAGTTTTAGTATTTACTTCAACAATGCTTAATAGTACAAAACTATACTATTACTATGTATAATATACATAGAGTGAGTTTTTAGATATTTTGCTTATCTTATAAACATCCGTTACCCGTGACTCACCCTATATAAACGTAATACTTGGTGTCGTTAAAGGAAGTGAACTGCATTTTGTCATCGAGAAAGCAATTTCAGATGCCAGCAGGAAGATTGCTGTCATTTTAGCGTCACCTGGTGTTAAACATATTCCATTATTTCTTCCACTGTTTTCTTCAAGTGGTTGAGCACTTTAGCAAGCTTCAAGAAATTAGAATGGTATTTATTTATTTATTTATTTATTTATAGATACTAGCTGTATCTACCTAGCGTTATGCAGCATTTGAAATGAGCTATCTTCCTTGCTTTATTTTTTGGTGATTATGTAAAACTACTTCATTTAAGCAATTGTTTTGGACGGACTAAGTTGTTAAATTATTTGGATTCTTCTGGCTACTGTTCTCATTTCAAGTGTTATTTTCGCAATGTTTCGGTTGATGTAACCACTGATTTTCATAACGTGTATCTTATCGACCTTGGGAATCTACACGGAATTTCGAACGGAACCCTTTAATCTACGGTGCTCTCAGTCTATCAGCCATGACTATGTAGAATTTTTAAGTATTTGCAATTGTATTTTGAGTTTAAGCCACATTAGGGATTTAATCTTCAGAAGAGAAACTTTACAATTGAATTACAAAAAATACTATGCTATGGTCCATGTGAGCGACACTGAAAATACAATAGCACTAGAACTGGCAGGAAGAATGTTCTTGGCATCGCTCAAGAAAATTGAAGAAATCAAGAATAGGAATCACCAAAAGTAAATTAACAGGAAAGGATTTTGTCGCAATATTTTAGTATAATTGTTGTAGGTATGGTCACAAACATAAGATAATTATATTTATAGCCAGTGAATATTAAAAATCAATCCGGTATCAGAA
>NC_136485.1:107235206-107240206 GCF_053919585.1 Euprymna scolopes
AAAAATGAACAACTAAAAATGACTTTATTGAGTCATGGATAACACCGAGCAGGCACAGCAAATGTATGTTTTTACTTATTAGATCGCTGAAGTTAAACTATTCCAGGAACTGTATGTAAGACCTTGACACATCCAGAAGCTCTTGCATTCTATCTAGCCTCTAGCTGTCTCAATATGTTCTGCCGCTGGGTCAGGCTGGTTGGGAAACGAGAGCAAGGCCAGTTCTGTGCAAACTTTAAACAAACTCCCAGCGCATGTTTTCCATTATTCCTAGGATGATCGGTTGATCTTCATCGTTTCAACATACGAACATTATTACATACACTAGTTGAAATCTACATCCGCTTCCTTTTCTATACGCTAATAGAAATGCTCAAACAGAAAATATTTTTTCCATTAAATCGAAATAAAAATAATTTCTTTATCAAACGATTTTATCAATAATTAAATTTAAATTAAAACATTTAAAACAAATGTAATATTAAAGTATTATCTTAAGGGTAATTCTCAATTGAAAAAGTAGACATGTTTAGTAAATGGTGGTACCAAGAGATAGACTTTGCAAAAAACTGGGGATAGATAAGTGGTTGGTGAAGGTTGTTAAAGCAATGTACATAAATGCTCAGTTGTTAGAATAGCACATATAATGATAGCTTTACTGTTAAAAGCGAAGTACATCAGGTTTCTTTACTGAGTCCGTTGGTTTTCATTTGTCTTAGAAGAATTTCCCAGTGGATTTAGCGTATATTGGCCGGAAGAGATACTGCATGCTGATTTAGCACTTGCTTCGAAAGTAAAGGTCCGAGAGTGAATGTTACCAAAACTGAAATAATTCAGTGGTTGTAGTGTTGGAAAGTTACCCAAAAGAGTAAATTTTCCTCTAGTTTGTGGAAAGAGTTGGGTGGAATTAAAATTTTTGTAGTAAGCTGAGGAATTCTTACATGTAGAGAAATTATATGAAGATATGATGGATGTGTAATGTGCATCTTAAAAACACTTTGATCTAATGACCTCGAAAATTAAATCTGAACATTATAGGGAATGTGCAGAACAAAGGGGTCTGATATCATGGCTATGTTGAAACAATAAGTTCTTTGGTTAATAGATGTAGAACAGTTAAGGTAAGAAGTTAAGTTCAGAGTAAGGCCAAGCAAAATCGTGTTGGTACACCAGTTCTTGTTAGATTATCAAAGTAAGCAACATCAAGTCTGGTCAGTACGAGATGGGTGACCAATTTGGGAATACAAGACGCTGCATATAGGATGTTGACACTTCCCTGTAAGAATTGCAAAAACCAAACGTCATCAGGATGAAAGCCAGTTAAATCTTCCTAGGGTTAGTGTCGCAGCAAAGCCAAGGAAAACATGAGGGGAAATATGAGTGATCTTGAAAAATAGGGATGAATAAATATCTGGCCATAATTTAATTTGAAAGTCAATTCCTAAAAGCCGTCGAATGAATCCAATATGTCAAACCGAATATAATGACGGTAAGATAATTTAAGACAAATATGAAAATATTCACATAACTCTTAATAATTTTTGCATACATATATAAAAACCATGCTGGTATATTATGGTATTACAAGTCTCAAAGTTTGAGAAGACAGTCAGCCGTTTGTCTCCAAGACTTGTCCTTTTATAATTGTTTCAGCACTGACCGTCAGGTTCACTTAACTTTCTAATTGCTTTCTTTAACGTTTTATGTTTTCTCTGGAGATACCTTTGACGGAAAAGGGGTAGTGGGTAGCCCAAATTTGCTGAATGGACTATTTTCTTGTTGACATTGATCTGCGTTGAATGGAGAAAGAAAAGGGCGTATTTTTGAGTTCTAAGAAAATAGAAAGCTGAGAAATAAAAACGAACGGGAAGAAAGACAAAAAAGATTTAAAAAAAAGATTACTTTTATGGGCAATGTTTAAAGCGAACTCAAGAGATAAATTTGAACACCTTTTCTATTGCTGGCGGAATGTCATCAGTTATCATATCAAGGCTAATCTGATTTTGAGGGGTTCCAAGTTTGGCCCACAAGCAAGACTACAAAGGAAGAGGCAATGTGTTTTGTTGGTGCAACAAAAAAAAAAGACCCAGGAAAGAGGAATAAATAAAACGCAATAAACAGAAGAGATTGAAAAGGAAGTGACTGGAAGCTATGAAGAATTGTAGGGAAATAAGGAAAGTATATGATAAAAGAGGCAAAAATAAAAATGACAAATAGAAAGGAGGAGGAGAGGAAGAGGAACAAGAATGGATATTCTAAGGACGGAGATATTCAGTTGGAATGTTTAACAATGAAAATGCCATTTGCTAACTTAAACATGACAGTCCAACTGACTTTATACAGACGCATATATAATTCTAAAATAAAGCTCATTAAACAATGAAAATCTATTTTATACAATGAGCTACTGCTTATTAAGGCTCAAAGGCCACTCGAGAATAAGAATTGATATTTTATTTTTCTGTAAATACTATTACGTCATTAATTTTTGTTAAGTCTATTCTCTATTTCCTGCTTTTGTTTCAGCTCGTTTGGTACTGTATGTATACTGTTCTGTTTTGATACCTCGTTTTGATACAGCTTCCTGTTTTTAACTTCTTACATCAAATGGCTCCACACCTTGTCTGGAGCGATTTCCATAAAAGATTCATTTGGATTTAAAATAATATTGAAGGATTGGAATGTGATGTTCATCAACGTTTGTTTCCATAAGGCCCTTTTCTATATACTTCAAGAATATGCATGTGTGCTAGACTACACATTCGGGCTAGGATTTCAAATAAATCCACTAAAATTACAAAAGTTGCGCGGAGGATGTAATAGTGTTTATAGTATGTTTATTTATACAAACATTTTTTCTACATATGTGCATGTGTTTCTGTAGGTTTAGAGAGACTACATCACCAGACCAAATATCCTTAGCAAGACCAAATTCAAGACTCAATTGAATTTGGATCTTGAATTTAACCTTGAAGGGCATTAGGCCTGATGATAGTCTCTCTGAAAAAGGAAACTTCTGAAACATGTATGCACGTATGTAGGCAATAATATTTGTATAAATAAACGTGCTACATATATATATATATATATATATATATATATATATATATATATATATATATATATATTACACGTTCTTCCTGTAACATGATATGAACTTGAATGTGTCATTTATTATTGTTGTACCATGGCACAACAATAATAAATGGTAGAAAAGTAGAAACTGTCCACAACTACATCATGCACTTTATGATTGATTAAAAACTATCTGACCACCTTGATATCACAGATTGGAAAAAACTCGCAGCCCCCGTTTTTACATGTGCTCTGAAGCCAACAGAGTATTGGCCATTTTTTAAATGACCTGTTCTCCGTTAACTGAGGTCAGGTAAGGCTAAAACACCATGTCTCGTCCCAGGAGGTTCACCTTCCCATAACACTGACTCCCGGCTTTCAGGGGGTGGGAAGAGTAAGTTGATTGCTTACTGCTTGACGCACTTCTACCGGGAATGCCGATGGAACTGCACAGACAATTTTTAAATTGCCAGACTGCTCCTCTAGGAGCGTTGACTCCATTAACCCAACATTGTATCACATCTTCCGGTGGGAAAGAATTAAATACCAATTCACTGATATCTTGCCAATATCAAATGTAATGTTTTGTGATTATTTGACCACATTAAGCATTCCAGTGTATGCGTACAAGGCACAATACAAGGATGTCAATCAAAAGTTAGACAAGAAACATTCATGAACAAAGTGGAACTTTGTACCGTTGGTCTACTTTCCAGTTGACTACAACATTGTCGTTTTAAAGTCCAATGTAAATAAGTTCTTGTTGAGCCGTCCCTTAAATCTAATTCTATCCTTATCCTATTGTCTTGTTGACCACTTTACACTCGTTAACCCTTATCCTAGTGTGGCGTTGAAACGATTAATTCATTAGATAATGTTTGGCTACACATAACACAAATTTCTTCTCCATTGTGTATTAAGTAATCATCACGATATAGCCGATAGACTTTGCTTTTGAAAATAAAGCTATAGAATTAGTATTCTCGTCATATTTTCTATTAAAAATGTTTCCATAATGTCGGATTTTTAGCCGATGAAAATGGGTGGGGGGATTGGACGGGTTAAGCAACTCTAAGTATTAAAACCCGAACTTGACGTGAAAGGAAAAACAATGAAATCCTTACCTTTTGTGATCACTCCTTCACGACTTTCTGGGTAAAATTATCTGCGAGTTGCAACAAATTGCCCCGTTGCTTACAGCAACTCGTCTTTATAATCGTAACAAAAAGACAGTAAGTAACGGGCAATCGCTTGTGTCCACGATCACTGTCTAAACATAAATCGTCAGTAAAAGAACGAATGATAAATGAACTAAATTAATTAACAAAAAACCCAAAAAACTATCGACTATAGGAGTGCTTTTATAATCTTCTAGTCGACCCTATGCAAATGTTCTTAAATCCAATCCACATGGGTTGACAACACACTGACATTATAAAGTCAGTCGATCAAGCAGTTACAGATTTCTTGCTAAAACGACAGCCACACAAAACCCCATCGCTTAAGCTCTCCACATCGAGTTCTGGTAAGTAAAAATTAATTACAATAATTAAAGGTGAATTGAATTTAACATTGAACAAAATCAAATAGGACTTTTATCATATTCAGTTATGTATTTTTTTAAATTGGAACTTAAATTAAAAACGCCTAATTATCAGATAAGAAATATCTATAAAAATTTTCATATTGTAAACGAAATTTATGATATCCAGGATCACGACGCTTATGAATATTTATTATGGAAAATTTTAAATATCTCTAAAAAAAAATAACAGTTTAATTTTCCATTTTATTGTTTAAGCATCACTAGTAAGTAATAATGTGTTAGTTAATATTTATTAATACAAACAACTCCTTTTATAACTATATGAAATCTGTTTTTGTCCACCTTTAACAATTTGTAACTTCCACTTATAACTCATTCA
>NC_136485.1:107242706-107247706 GCF_053919585.1 Euprymna scolopes
CATACAAACATACATACATATGTAAATGTATATATATATGTATATATATGTATGTATATACATATATATACATACATACATATATATACATACATATACATACATATATATATACATACATATACATACATACATATACATACATATACATATATACATATATATATATATATATATATATATATACATTCACTGGCTATTTCAAAGGCTCAAGCCGAGAGATCTTTTAAATATTCTACCGGATTGAAGCAGTTGTTATATATACTGTGTAGGTGAATATTTTAGAATATAATTTCTCTTGGGAATGATGCACAACAAAACTTCCTGCATGGTTTACTTGCCATAAGTATATTTTTATACTAGTATAATAAACATTTAATTGAGATTTGGTATCTTCTTATTGATGTACTATTGTACCATCCTTTAATGTTCGATTCAGTTTACTATTTCAGACTAGTGTATTACATTTAAATATTCAATTCGTGATATACATCATCCCATGTATTACCTCCTTTCTGAAAAGAGATGCAAACATCTGTTCTGCGGTCATGACAGTCTTCCTTTGAAAGGGGGGGAGAGTTTAGTATTTGCATTCATAATAATACCATCCTTATATATAGACATATGTCAGACAACACTTCCTCCTTTGAGAGGAATAATTTAGTGTATCTTCACTCGTTATCATACCTTCCTTCCAGGCGAGCAAAAAAAACAAAAAACTAATGCGACTGAAGGGTGCATATTTGTTTTTCAGTTTACAAGGCAGGGAGGGTAAAGCTTGAAAAATGTTGGAACTTTATTAAAAGAATCTTACTTTCACCCCTGATAATTTTATGGAGTAATTTCAAGAATTCACTAGAAATTTTCATCTAACACAAACTATAAATGTGCTTGATGCCCCCAAATTGTCTAACCTTTGAACTGTCGTTCTTGCAGCTGAGAAAAAGTGCTAACTTACTTTCCCTTGCACTGAGTGTAGTCTCTAAGGAAATGTGGAAAGTTTTCTGCTCATAATACGTTCAGACAAGTGCCTGTTTCAATGAGATTAGTAAATTTGTACTGCATATTCATATGTAGAGTCTTTTGTAGTTGGAGCAGCAGACATTGTGAATCAAAAGTATATATACAGTGTGTGTCATTTATTGTCTACTCTACAAATGTAAAAGTAGCCTGCCACTTTCGAGATTCGAGGATTCATAGAAGTTTTCCATCTCTCCAGTTAACTCATGTGTGGCTGTCTGCACATAGGTGGCTGTTTAACCCAGCTTCGGTCCTACATGAGCCTTCATATGACACAACAATTTTCCTTCTTGTTAGAGTGCTTGTTTTCTTTTTTTTTTTTCTTTTTTCTTTCCTTTTTTTCTTGTTAGAGTGCTTGCATGTACTTTTTTTCTTTTCTTTTTTCTTTTTTCTTTTTCATTTTTAATGATAAAACATGCGAGCACTCTTATAAGAAGTAAAGTTTTGGTGTCATGTGAACGTTTATGTAGGACTGAAGCCGAGTTAAAGAAGAGCCACATATGTGCTTGCAGCCGCATATCACTTAACTGAAAAGACGGCAGACTTCTCCTAAGAAACAATCTTAACATATGTATGCCTGTATATATACATGTGTATGTATGTATATATATATATATATATATATATATATATATATATATATATATATATATATATATATATACATGCATATATGGTGGTCAAGGTCTGGTGTGGACGTGTGTTAAAAGCACACAGATGTCTTAGCATCATACTATGCTTCTCCCAGACAAATTAACTTCAAGTGCACGTCGTGATCACTGCCTCACTGACGGAGCTCTGATGAACGGCAAGTGTCCTCCGCCATATAGCTGGACCTCCACTGCTTTGTGGGCCAAATTCTTTTAAGCAAAGGCTAAGGTTTTGGTAACCCTGACAGAAACCTCCAGAGGAGCTTAGCCCCTGTCAGCTGCAGCATACATGACCCACCAGCGTGTTGAGTATGATCTGGTGCCCAGCAACCTAAGTCGCAGTCATGGATCAAATGGCATGGTGGGCGGAGAGGGCTCCCATAAGTCATGGTGAAGGCAACCTCTCTAGGAGAAGGAAAACCCTGATATAAAACCTCTGGCGACTGCTGCTTCCAATGATGTTGATTTGCTCTTCTTTTTAGTTCAATGTGGCAACTGTTTAGAGAGTGTGATTGTCTCAGTGCAAAGTCTTTCCTCACTATTAAAAGCTTCAAGCTTGATATGCAATGGAATACACATTTTGCAATCATTACATATCTCGATAACAAATGGAATACACATTTTGCAATCATTACATATCTCGATAACAAAAAAGGCTGGCAAACGGACATTCAATGAAGACTGATGCAGATATGGGTGTGAATGGCAATAAAGGCTCTGGAACTTCCATACATACATATATATAAATATAGATATGTATGTACATATATAATCGAGATAAGACACTGATAGAATTCAGATGAAAAATCTTGATAGATATTACTTTCAAGGTGATCCTAGCTTTTCCTTTTTGTATGTACATATATATATATATATATATATATATATATATATATATATATATATGCATATGTATATATATATGTATGTATATATATATATATATATATATATATATATATGCATGTATATATATGTATATATGTATGTATATATATGGATATATGTATGTACATATACGTATATATGTATGTATGTGCATATATGTATATATATGTATGTATGTGTATATATGTATACATATGTATGTATGTGTATATATGTATATATATGTATGTATATATATAGGCATATATATATATATATGTATATATGTATTTTATTGTTGTCAGATCATGTCATATGCTACCGGTACTACCTGCCTCATGGTCAGATCACCGGCGACTAAACTGGCTCCCCCACCAGACTTGTTTGGTAAAGAGGGTGGCTAGTCTCCTTGAAGGATTAAAAACAAGACCTTCCAAAGGGCGAATGAACCCTATTTCGTGGTCAACGGCCAACTACCACCGTGTGTGTTTGTGTGTATGTATGTGTGTGTTGGGTGGAGAGGGCTCTCGTAAGCCATGGTGAAGGCAACCTTTCTAGGAGAAGCAAAGCTCTGATTTAAAAAAACGTAAAGTGGGAAACCAGTACCCGCATTAAGCTGGTCTGCAGTTTTACTGGTTGCTGGCTATCTTGCTCTTGCTTGTTACTGGATCTCAACATTTTGAACCGAGAGAGAGACTTAGTTGTGTAAGACTCTGTAACATCATCTGTGTATAGCTACTCCCTCAGGCATTTGCCTATAAAAATGGTCATGTGGTGGTGGAAAAGTTGTGACGCATGAAGGCTTGAAATGCTGGACACATGTAATAATTGGTCTCAATGACAGTCTTCAGTGTCATGCCTGCTTGGCCGTGTGAATTCACCAGTAGGACTAAAAACAAAAGTTATTTTTGGGCTCATGAGGGAGTGGCGTCGTCTGACAAGACGTTGCAATCACCATATGTATGTATATATGTGTATATTTGTGTATGTATATATATGTATATTTATATATATGCATGTATGTATATATGTGTGTGTGTGTGTGTGTGTGTGTAAATATGTATATATATATGCGTATGTAAATATGTATATATATGTATGTGTGTGTAAATATGTATATATATGTGTGTGTATATATATGTTTGTATATATATACACATGTATATGTGTATATACATGTATGTATATATGTTTGTATATATATACACATATATGTGAATGTATATATGTATATATGTATATGTATATTTATGTATGATGAAAATAATGGAAATAGTATTCCGACAAAATAGAGAAAATAAAAAGGAACAAACCATATTATGTGTTCATCAACGTTTCGTCTTTATTTCGAGACTTCCTCTGGATGAATGAGATTAAGAAACCAAAAAATATACCAGTACAAAATATTTGAAAATGTTTCACGTGCACAGTGTGACGCAGTTCTATTACAAAGAAACGGAAAATTGATGTTGGAACTTCAAAAAAGAGGCGGGGGGCTGGCGCTGTTAAAGAGAAGGAAATTTGAGTGACGTCATATAGTCGTTAATTTAATTTAAAACTATGAACGAAAGTTTATATTCTATTGGGAAAAAGATATATCTATTGAAATTCAAATATAAGTTTGTAACAGAAATGAAATGAGTGTTTTTTTATGTAATTTATTGATTGAGATTATGTGTTAATTATTACAGGGGGTGTTTGAATTGGTGTGAGAAAGTTAACCTGTGTCCACAGTTAAATAATGTTCTTTTAATACCAGTTTACTTATTAATGGCGCTATGTTATAGAAACCTCCACGTTGTTTAATAGTGCTTGAAATTGCGATAAGCGCAGATTCAAGAAGTCTTCGGCGCGGTTTATTTGAAATAAATTTAACTACTTTTGCTTGTTTAAAATCAAAGGTGTGGTTCATTGCAACATAACCACACCTTTGATTTTAAACAAGCAAAAGTAGTTAAATTTATTTCAAATAAACCGCGCCGAAGACTTCTTGAATCTGCGCTTATCGCAATTTCAAGCACTATTAAACAACGTGGAGGTTTCTATAACATAGCGCCATTAATAAGTAAACTGGTATTAAAAGAACATTATTTAACTGTGGACACAGGTTAACTTTCTCACACCAATTCAAACACCCCCTGTAATAATTAACACATAATCTCAATCAATAAATTACATAAAAAACACTCATTTCATTTCGTTTACAAACTTATATTTGAATTTCAACAGATATATCTTTTTCCCAATAGAATATAAACTTGCGTTCATAGTTTTAAATTAAATTAACGACTATATGACGTCACTCAAATTTCCTTCTCTTTAACAGCGCCAGCCCCCCGCCTCTTTTTTGAAGTTCCAACATCAATTTTCCGTTTCTTTGTTATAGAACTGCGTCACACTGTGCACGTGAAACATTTTCAAATATTTTGTACTGGTATATTTTTTGGTTTCTTAATCTCATTC
>NC_136485.1:107252706-107375206 GCF_053919585.1 Euprymna scolopes
CAGGAAAAAATTGTTCATGGAAATAAAAAAATAAAAAATACTTTACATTAGTGACAAAAATAAAAAAAAAATACAAAAATGAATATTATATAAAAAAACATTAAAAAGTGTTGAATTTTCTTTGACAAAAATATGGTTGAAAAAATACAACTTGTTTATTTTTTTCACTTAAAAAATGCTATGAAAATAAAACCGAAATTATTACGGTAGGTCGTTGTTTCTTTTTTATTTTCGTTACATATTTTTTCTGGTGATTTTATTATATTTAAATGTTTTCTTTGCTATTTTCCTTGAGTAGCCTTGTTACGCTTTGATAACCGGAAATACTTGAGGAAAACCGGTGGTTGACGTCATATTCGAGCAAAGCCGACCGGCCAATTAGTTAGGTCTATGTTCAAATTCTGCATATATACCGATTTTTATTTGTAGTGAATTAGCTTAAAAGAATGGTTGATATTTTGATTAACTTTAAATCAACTTCAAGCAAATACCTTCATTTTCATTTCTGAGATGAGCATTAACTTAATATATTAAGGAGTGTGTGTTTCGAATATGGATCCGCCATTAACTAGCCTCTAAAGAATTGATAATCCATGAAACAAATGTATCTAATAACTGAAAGGAAGATACTTATATTTGTTTTGAAACTTCTGAAAATCGTTAATTTATTGTGGACTATTAACCTCATCTTTTAAAGCGATTTTCACGACGTTTCGGAGAACTATTCCTCTAGCCTTCATCCAGGCGGTAACCGTGACGGGATAGGAACTCCGAATCTCCTAACTTCTCCTAATAATGAATTCAAATTTAATAATATCTATTCTGAAAATCGCTTTGAAGTTTGTATTTCTTTGAAAATATCTAATTGAATAAATTCCGAACATTTCACTGAAACGAGACAATTCTGTGGCATTTTTATTGTGGCATTTTTATTGTGGCATTTTTATCATTGTTTTAAGTTTAACGCTCATTTTACATGCTGGCATATATTGAACGGCTTTTAGAAAATTGTTCAGGTTCTTTGGATTTTTCTTTATGCTGTAAAGCATATCAGCTCTTTTTTAGGTTATTTAATGGCGAATCCAGTAATTTTGGAAAAAGTTTTATCCTTCAAGTTTTTTTATATTTAAAATATTTATTCATGATATTTTTTTGTACAAGAAATTGTTTTTGACTTTGCAGAATATGATTAAGTTTTGCTAAAGGAAAGGAAAAAAAAAAGAAACAGTTAGGTGCATTTTAGATCAGGGAGCCAATATCATCAGATAGCCTAATCTGGTAGTACCAGGGTTAGAGTTCTTTAGAAGTTATCTTATTTGAGGCACGATTTGTATAAGCCGATGCCCTTCCTCACGCCCCCCCCCCGGTGAAGTAATGGCGAACCAGCTTTTTATCGAAATACCATCTCTTAACTTTTAGTGATTGCCCACCAAGACTAAAGAGCGCTTCACTTGCTCTTTGTGATTAAAAAAAAAAAAAAAGCTTCTTTGTTTTTTTGTAAAGTTTAGTCCACTAGTGGGGAGGGGTATAATAGCTTTGGGACTATTGTAAGTTCATAGCATTTGACTTACAGCAAGATGTGGCACAAGGCTAAATAAATGGAAAATGCCAATTTTCCTAGAAGGGCACACTTTCAGCATTTTTCAGTAGAAACGCTCTCAATAGGTGAGGTCATGCCTCGGAGAGTGTACCTTCTAGGCCCAAACTGAACTATCCCTCATTCAGGCAAAAACAAAATGTCTGGAACTGCCAGGAAAATTTTTAAGTTGTCAGATTAATTTCTGGAGACAGATCTTCGACTTTGTATGAAAGCAGCTGCTGTGAGAGTAATATTCATGACTAGAAAGATGTATAAGATGAAGGTAAAAGTGATCATCCGGATTTTAACATAATTACATTTTCAACTGTTGATAAGATTTCACTATTAAAGGCAAGAAGAGATCACAGAAAAGTATACTTACCACTGATATGGCCAGAAATATGTCTCTCTGTAAAAACAAGGAATGAAGGAAGAATAGTACATTTTTTAAATATAACAGAACAAAGGCAACACTACAAATAATAGTATGATCTCCGCTAAAAAATGCCACTAATAAAATTGTTAATCAAATTTACAATCCTTTCTGCAATCCAACGGTATTTAATATAGATAAACTGAAGACGATCCCTGACTTGTTCACAAAGTTTTAGTCACAAATTCTCAACAGTCTTATCACTGTTCAATGATATGCAGGGACACTTTGGCGATCGTCATGTAAGTAGGTGTGATTCTGTATAGAATTCAAACTGACGTGACCAGAAACCCATCGATAAAAATCCGGGGTAGGAGTTATCTCAAATGTATCAAAACCATCCTCAGATTATTTTTGTCCTGAAAAAGGGACATTAAATTAAAAACGAAGGCAGTGTAATGAGAGGAGTGTGCCAAAGTTATTGCCAATTCTGCATGTTAATTATGTTTATTGAATAGTAATAAAACAAAGGGTGTTTTATATTAATGACTGAAATTTGGTGGACAAATCCGACATACTGAAGTTTATTTGTCTCAAAGAAGAGATCAAAGGAAATTATACTTACCACTGACATGTCCAGAAAGATTGCAGAAAAGATTGAATTTTCTTAATGAATCTTTACATAGCAGTTATTATCTTTTTTTGGGGGGGAGGGGAGGATCATTCTGTATCAATATTAAAGAAGGAACACCTCTTCCAATAGCATTTATAGACTATTTGCAGAAGTAATGAAAATTGGTTTTGCAAATGCTTTGCTTCTGCATGTCTGCTTAATAATAAAACAAGTTTTTATTTTAAACTGTAATGAAACATCTTTTAATTACTCTTTAATCAGCAAATGCTTTATTAAAACAAAACCAATTATATAATTTACTTATTTAGATTACTTTAATTACTAATTAAAGACTTTAAATTAAAAATGTAAGACACCAAACTTTGTTTTCTGCTTACACTACAGAAAAAAGTCACAAGTTATTTCGGCAACAAAGATGGTGAAATGTAATTGTTATGCTATCAAATGGGACCATAAACATATTATAATGAAAAGAAAATCTAAATTTTAAGAAAAATATCTTCTATACTTTTGATTTGTTCCAAATTTTTAGATTAAAAAATCGATCAATGTCATGATGGAACTTATTAGTCTCTGATATATAATCAGAGTATTTATTTTAAGTTGACACTTAATAGGGAAATTGAGAAAATCGGATTGACAATTTTCATCTTATAATGTTACTACAACTGAATTGGACATCATCGAGAAGAAACACATGACAAAGGCCTTTTTGCTTGTCAGCTAACAGGAACACAGGTGATTAAAAGTCAGCCTGTTAATTATGTAAATAACATCTCCCTCTCCAATTCATTCCTTCTCTCTCTTTCTAGTACACATTTGGTTTCTGACCTTGTTCTGTCATGAATAAAACTCTTTAAAACGAAATTGGCATCAAATTGGCTCTCAATATCTCTCTCAACACCCGAATTAGATTGTATTAACCGGTGTGCAATGTTTATGCACCTCCAATGATAAGAATTTATGTAACAAAACTGCTGCATGGTTTGCACAAATCTGATGCCGTTTCTGCCAGGCATCCTTCACTGTCGGTCATTAATCTCCTTTCTAATTGCAGCCACACATGTAATAAAGATATACTTATGCATCTCTATCTATCTGACCTCTATTGGTTGTATTGAAACATTAATGTATCCTTTTCTTTTAGTAATTGTTTTTAATCACTTTTATTTCATATTACATATTCTATGTTCCTCTTTTATCTCCAACAGACTGTTGATATAAAAAAATAAATCCAATTGTCTCGTCATCCTGTTGTGGGAGTCACAAATTCACTAACTACAAGCCCATCTAGAGCATTAATTCATATTCTTGAAAATAACGCCAGTAATAAGCTGTGGATTGCGACTTCTGGTGTTGGCCCAGTTGAGCAGTAAATGGTTTGGTGACTTGCAACACTCTTCTTTGGTCCTTATTTTTGCTAGACAGGAGGTTGGAGAGGCCTAATCCAATCTATTGGCTGGTCACGTCATTCCCTAGTATTCATAAGTTCATCCCTAACCATACTATTCAAGCTGATTTACTACAAGTGAAAACCTTTTTAGATACTGGAAGGCGATGCCTCAGGGAACAATGATTACCATTACCGAAGAGCAATATTTTCTTAGTAACATCTCTACCCTTTCTGTAAATTTTGCTTCTAGAAGTAATGGTTTCCGGAAGTAATACTATTTTTATGAGTAATGTTTCCAGTCTCACTGTAATTTGGATTCTGTGGACTGCTGGTTTCTTCTTGAATGTTATTCACACAACATTTTGGTCACCTCTAATTTTCAAGTGTATCTTGTCGCACCTGCATCGACCAGTTATTAATTACTTAGAACTTCTATCCAGTCATGGCTGATGGAATGAGAACATACTACTCCTGTGGATCAAATAAAGAATTCCATTTGAAATTACATGCAGATTCTAGATTCAAATAGAAGAACTCGAGGGTTCGACAAGATACGCTTGAAGAAGATCGAAGGTTACATCGATCAAAATGTTGTGAATATCTCGCTCAAAATGAAAACAGTAGTCTGGAAATGAAAATATCATGAAAATTATCAAAATTTTTTAAATTTCTAAAAACAGTAAATTTTCATATTTGAATGTTTTGTTTCTAATGGACGATTCTAATTTTAAAACTCAGTTGAAGAACGAAAAAAAATTAACAGGAAAAGATTGGAATAAACACTGACATTGTATTTAAAACTTTGCTCTTTTTTTTATTCGAAAGATTAGTGCATGTTTTTTTTTTTAATCTTTTTCAAATTCAACAAAAGCTATAAATGCTATTAAAAGGTTTTCGAAATATATTTTTTTGATATAATCAAATCGAAACATTGAAATGGCATAAAATACAACATTGCAACACACAAAAATGATTTAACATAAAATTACTGAAACATTAAAAAAGCATAAACGACACTGAAGAAAAGGATTTACATAATTAAGACATGCAACAACATGGCAAAATATTATATAGAAAAATATATGCGCTCAATGCACAATTTCTTGGTACAAAATTAAACTACGGTCACTGTTTGATTAAATTTCACTTGTACAATAGGAATACATGAGAAAATTGTTTCCCTTTTGATTAGGAGCTTCAATGAATTTTAACATTTTAGTTTTACCCTTAATAATGGTTTCAAGCCGGAAATAAGCTATTCATCAACTTAAAGGTACTTTTTCTATTCGACAGTGATAAATGTGACATAGGGGTCAGAAAGTGGGATTGAAAAGTCAGCGCTCTTGAAGAGGAACACTCTGACCTGCAATAGATGCTTGAGCAGCCCGTCAGCATTCCCAGACAGAAATGTATTCTGCAATTACGGAGAGACGGCAGAGCCTACCAGGGTAGAAATCCTAGAACTGCAGAGGGTCAGTATCACACTGCAACCAAGAGGGAAAAAGTCATTACAGGATAGTCTAGATTAGCCATTTTGAACGTTTCCTTCATCATTGACTCCTCGGCTTGATGTATTTCTCCATTTACCCCCTACTCCCATACAAAAAAGTATAGCCATCATAAAGTGACAGAAAAAACAAAAGGTCAAAAAGAACCTTTTTATTGTTTTGACTTTAGGTTTTGTATAAAATAATATCATACATTTGTATCAGAAAAATAAAGAAAATCAAAATTTTTCTAAATAGAAAATTGTGAAGTTAATTTTTATTACATTTCTTAGACATGACACAATCTGGAAATAAATAAATTTTTTTTTTAAATCATCAGCTACTTCAATTATTTACATACACACCCGACTACATAATTTTTTTACCCCCTAGGGGTAAATCTACAGCTGGTTGAGAATCTTTTTGTATAAATTTGTATCACAAAAATAAAGAAACTCAACATTTTTCTAAATATAAAATTATGAATTTGTATTACATTTCTTAGACATGACACAATCTGAAAAGAAATAATTATTTTTATATTATCAGCTACTTTAATTATTTACCCCCGACTCTCTCTATTTTTTTTATCCCTTAAGGGTAAATTTCACCCGGGTTGAGAATGTGGCTTAAAACTGAATTTTACAGAAGTCCGTTGGTTGAAACCTTATAAGAATAACGCTCAATATGAAAATTGTATTAATATATATAATATAGCATGTATCGTTCGTCATTTATGATAGAAATAGTATGCGATCAAAGAAGGGGGGCATATTTTTGTTAGTAGTGATAATAAAAACATCGTCCATAGAGCAGCCATCCTCAACTTTTCCTCCGTCATTGTTTGTATTTCTCCATTTATCCCTACTTATATGCAAAACAAATTATAGCCATCATAAAGTGACAGAAAAAACAAGAAGGTCTGAAAGAACCTTTTTATTGTTTAGGACTTTAGGTTTTGATAAAATAGCATTATAAGCTCACAATTATACGTGTCACATACATACGTATCATACATTATATACGTATCACAAAAATAAAGAAAATCAAACGTTTTTTTAAACATAAAATTATAAAGTTAATTTGTATTACATTTCTTTGACATGACACAATCTGAAAATAAATATATTTTTAAATTTATCAGCTACTTTATTTATTTACACACACTCTCGACTATATAATTTTTTACCCCCTTGGGGTAAATCTATACCTGGTTGAGAATCTCTGGTCTAGACTGTTGATTTTGGTTCCAAAAGAAAAAATGCCTATGGAGTTGCTATCAGATTTCAAAAGAGTCACAATATCAACCAAGTAAGCCATTTTAATCTATTATTAGATACAAAAATGGCCAGTCTGAATTGAAGTGATTTTTGAAACCTTCAAATTGACAAATAAAAACAATCTTTTGGCTTGAATCAAAGATTAAAAGCAAAACAAAATTATAGTCCATTTGTGCTCGTAAACTAAATGAAAACATTGATTCCCACAAGCGACCCCGTTGTATCAAAGAGCCCAGATTTCTATGAATTTTGTCTGGAAACAAAGATTATTTTTATGTAAAAACAAAAAGAAGCACAACATTTAATTACAATATTCATGCAAATTTTTTTCAAAATAAATAAAATATTTAAACGAAAATTAAAAATTTAAATAAAAATTTTAAAAAAATTAAATTTTTTCTTACAAAAGCACATTTTCAAAATATAGTTGCTAAATAGCAATTAACTTAAAAAAAAAATCACCATTTTTTCTTCTTTCGTTTCATTAAAATCTCCAAACCTTTTTATGCAACGTTAAAAATCCAAAGCAACTCTTGGGTGTTTATTTAATATTTTGCAATTTGAAATTCACAAATTCTTATGGTTAAGCTATGGCGAGTAATTAAGTAATTGAAGTGTTGGAATCTACTTCCTCCTCATCCTCCAAAGCTAGAAAGTTTTCACAGAAATGAACTGAAGATTTTCCGATTAATAAAAATCGTTTCACGCCACAAAAAAGTATCACATCTATGTAAAAATAGTAAGTTGACACGAAGTTAAAGATCATATAAGACTGAGTCAGACGAATCAGTTTATCCTATACTTCATCAGCTGAATCTGCATGGAAGAATCCAAGAACATCTGCCCAACACCTCCCTCTGGAGGCTGGAGGAGACAGCAACATTAACAAGAACAAGATAAACTAACCCACATGCATGTACAAAGCCACGCTGCCAAATACTCAGTTACATATATTACTTATACATGCATATCACATTATGAACGTATTGATCAGCACATTTCTAAACCTTGTGACTATTTGCTGAACTTTATTTACCAAACACTTCTATGCACTATGCACATTTATTAACATGAAAAAAAACGTTTTGTTATAAAATGTTGTTTCTCACAACATTTAATTTACAAAACTGTTTTTAGATCGCACTTGCTACCTGTTGACCTTTTACTCTTTCAATATTTATTTCCATTTTATATGCATGCATGTTTCGTATATATCCTTCAATTTTCTTCCTTCGCTATAATGTAATTATTATGCCCCAATTTATATTAAATGTTAGCATGGTTCTTTGCTATACCCAAAGGCACTGTTGTCGTTTAAGATGGCCTCAACCAAAATCAGAAATCATGCCACAAAAGTATGTTGAATTTTAACGTTTTTTTTTTTTTTTTTTTTTTTTTCATGAAAATCGCTCCAGACAAGCAGGAAACCACTGGATGTAAGAGATAAAAAATTCTACTTACAGGTTAAAAAACTAACCAACGATAAATGTTAAATGGATAGATTCCAACCCAGAAAACAGCAATTCGTCCCCCTTTGTCACAAACATCGCTCATGGAATGTGAAGACTATAGGATGAAATAAAGGAAGTCACAAGTCAAAAGTAAACTTTCTACTCCGTTTGGAATGTTCACACTTAAAATTTCTTTGCATACACTCACTCACGTACAGAGTGGAACGATAAGTTTGTCACGCTAAAGAAAACAACACCACAGCTTTATTTTAAAACTTTTATTGAAAAAATTAATTCAGGTAATTTGCTTATGTAGTAGAGCTGACATCTATTCAATGTAGCCGCTTTCAGTCTCAATTACTACCTTAATACGAGTTTGGAACTGGGAGCATACCTTTTCTACAAACACCGGCAGGAGCTCAGCGAATACTCGGCAGATGGCAACAATCAAGTAGGCTTTGGTGTGTGGAAGGTAATGTTGGTAATGTTCTCGACTTATGACCAAAAGAAGTAGTCCAGTGGGTTCAGGTCATGGGAGGAGAGGGGGCCAGTGAGGGAAGGGTACAAAGTCGTAGCACGCCTGAAGCCAAGGCTGGATTTCTTTGAACTTGTAGGCCAGTGCCGAGTCCTGCTGCCACACCAAGGGTCTGTCAGCGGCTATTTGATTGCACCAAGTCACACATTAAACACCTGACGAGATAAGTAATATCGTTGAAACATTGATTTTTTTTCTGATGTTTATAGAATTTCACTTATAGCTCTACATATGTATTGAGCACTTTTGAAAATGTTGGTTTTTAGTTCAATACATTGTAATTTATTTAATTTATATAGATATTCGCTGTTATACAAAATTTATTTGCTTAGAAAGTAATATTGTGCTATATATCTACCATATCAAGTCTTTATGGGAATGAAGAAAGCAAAAACCAAATTCGACCCCCCCACTCATCTAGCCTAATCTAAAATGGATTGACTGTATTTCTATAATGAGACTTTTCCTTTTTCTGATTAGTGTATTTTCTTTAACTTTCCAGTTTCAGAAGGTAGCTTTATTTCTTTCTCTGTCTTGTATGAATATACGTGCAAACACTAGTGAATCATAGGTTATTTTTTTACGTAAGGTGTATATTTCTGTATTAATTGGACCCATGGAAATTCCACAGAATTAAAAATATATTGAATCAAGTATTTTGTAAATGCTGGCAGTTTCCTGGGTAGAGCAAATATTAGTATTTTGGACAGAAAACTAATAAAATGCAGCAACTGAGTTTTTCATTTTTATGGAAATAGTGTCCATTGTATTTTAAATATAGAACTGACCTAAATAAGATAAATTAATAAGTACTAATAAGTACTTAGAAAGTAATATTGTGCTACATAGTTCAATAAAAATCATAAAATCACATTGTAAGAGATAATCTTTAATTTACTCCCTCAGTTCAAGTTCGCAAATTTGGCCTTTTTTGAGGCAGTTTTGCCTTCAAAAACTGAAACAATGCAATGTACAGACTACAAAAATGAACAAACAGATTATTATATCGAAATACATAAAGTTTTGGATTGGTTTTCATTTTATTGAGATGAAAAAAATACTTATAAAATATTTATTTCGAAAAATGGAGAAAATAAAAGAATTTACCTATCAACAAATTGATGTAACTCTGAGTTAATGATAAAAAATTGCAATTTGTTTTTAAATGAATTTAAGTACATAGAAACAACTAATGCCCGACATTTGATTAGATTTAATCAAGATAAATTATGTATTTTATAAAATATTTAGTCACGTGCACATTCCAAATTAGGAAGTCTGAAGATATCTGCGTCCTAACCTAAAATACACTAAACATTGATATTGTTTTTTTTTTCCTGTTAATTTACAAAACTCAGTTATGATCTGCAAAGCAAAAAAAAAAAAAAAAAAAAAAAAAACAATGTTCCTTTATACAAACAAATCAAATAAATGCTTAAAAACATAAAGAACTTAAGTATAATTTTTTTTTCCAAAATTTTTTTCCAAGATTCGACATTAAATAACCCAAAAAAGTGTTGACACCAAACGAACCAAAACCAAAGTCCCTAGTCTGCTTAAATGATTACCTATTTAGTGCTGACTAGGCTCAACTGCAGTGATCTAAGAACTGATGAAATGTACTTGCTAAAAACTAATATTTAAGTGAAATCATGTTATCTTTAGAAATAGGAACATTAACTTTTTAAGCTTATTAACAGATAAAAGTTTTTTACTACATGTCCTAACAAAAGGAAAAGTATGATGTAAGATAATTTTAATATATCAATTATTTAATGTATCAATTATATCTTTTGATATTTCGGTAGAAACATTCACCTTCTCAAAAAAGTTAATGTTCTTTTATTTTCAGAAAAGACTGTAAAGAATGGTCTCTTTTCTTTAATATACTATACTGTTGAACTTGATTTTATTTACTCTGCCACAAGGTCGAGCAACAGTATTTCTACTAGTAATTGAATAAATTTACTGCATAGATTTGGTAAGTTTAATTATAATTAAAATCTATGCCATTGATATTTTATGAAAAAAAAAATGAATACATTTATCACTATTTCAAAGGTGAAAATTTTGAAAAAGTGGAGAAAACGTAACATCAATTAAAATCTACACATTCTAATGCGAATCTATTATTCATGGAAATCGTTCAGGACAAGGCATAAAGCCACTTGATGTAAGGAGCTTACATTGACGAAAGATAATTATTGCAAAGACAGAAGATGCCTACTGACCTTAATCTTGAAACGGATAGGCTGTACACAAGAGGAAAACAGTGATCAGAAAGAGAGTTCCACAAACTTGTAGTTTACTTGGAAAGAAGCTAATGAAATAATAAGTTGTATTAGAATGAGGCATTAAAACAGCAAAGTGATGCAGACCAACGAGTCAAACGAACTGGAAAAAAGGGAAACAGTAAATCATATAATTCTGAGGAAATCATGTCATAATAATATTTAAAAAATGAGACTAGCAACATCACGTCTAGTTGATAATTTAGACGTCAGCATAATGAAAGAATTACTAAACTTGTATAATGAATTAAAATGTAATTTTTTAGTCTCTAATTAAACATGAAATTAAATTAAAACAAACTCATCCTTTTCCGCGAAAACTTTGAAGAATCTAAGATTAGTTTCACATGAAGACAGAAAGGAAAACAAAAAAAAATAATTTTTGAAATTGTTTAATTAAATTTAATTAATAAATCAGCTTCTGTCATGCCAACTTTTCATTTTTTCAAATTTGGATATGAGATTCCTGATCCCTGGCAGTTTGTCAATTAAAATTATAAGATTCTAAAGTTCCTCTAATTACTAAAGTCATTTAGGACATCAGGGAAAACTTGTATCTTAAAAATTTTCTGTTCATTCTAATATGCACGAGACTTGCTAAATTAGAAAAATGTTTGATTTATTTCATGCAAAAAAAAAAGATGGATTCCTTAAGAATTCCCCCACCCACCCACACGCATACACATAAAAAATGTGGGGAAATTATTTACAGGATATTTCTGTAAAAATGGAAATGATAATTTTGTAGATATGCGAGAGGAATTTCAACAAATCTCTCGTTCTCCTAATCGATGTTCCCCCCTTCCCCGCTACCCCCTTTTAAACGTAATCATCTTTTATAATATAAACCTCACCTGTCTGTTTCAATGTATGCATGTATGTCTGCTTAAAACTTTCGACAGAGGCGACGGATTTTCACGAGATCGGCATCGTTTTCAAGCGTAATCCTTCGGACGACAAATGTCGAAAAAAATGGCTAAAAACATTAATTCCTTTACCCTCAACTGGGCAATTTTCTACAAGGAGGGGTCGCTTTTTTCGCCGATATTTTCGAAAGTCCTCCCCTCTTTTCGATTGATTAGACTTAATTTCAAATTTGTCACTTCCGGTTTGGCGATGGGCGTAACAGCAAAAGCGTCACGTTTTTCTTTTTTCACGTTCTTTTCCTTCTTCTAAGGTTCGAGCTTGCCTGCCTACAACCACTCTTTTCTTTTTTTTGTGCTCAACACACACGTCCAAACACCCGGGAAACGCCGGGCGCCCAAGCTAGTTAAATTTAAGACATTTTCTAGTATCATGTCATGTGATAATGGATTTTGATCAAAATGGGAATGGTGATTTTTATATGCGAGGTTTAATATCGTATGGAAGGAAACATTAAGTGGTCCAAAACTGTTCAGGGAATCAATTTTAGTTAAAATAATATACATATAATAATCTCAATAGTGAAATGATATACATATAATAATCTCAATAGCAAAATAATACACATATAATAATCTCAAATAATATACACATAATTATGTCACATGCGTGAATCAATAGGTTGAGACAATTATTGTGTCTCAAAATATTTGTTAATGTTTTCATCTTTCAGAAAAAATGATGTACCGAAGCTCCTAGATACCATTCCAGGTATTTTGTTTCCATGCATACATGTACACTTACATGTGTGTGTATATATAATATACCTGTAATGTTCAGTGTTTTTCTCGCTCTGACATTTATATTAAAAGCCTACTTTTTCTAAATATTTTAAAAATTATTAAAACGAACGTAATATCCTCAGTCATGGATGTGTGAGCGACTTCATAAAGGTTAACTAATTTGCACATTCCTTTGAAAAACAAGTGTCCGTTTATTAATTTTTCATTTTTTATGGTTTCTTAAATGATTGGTTTCATTTAACTATTACGCTCAATTCTTTTTTATGCATCATTTCTATGTTCTGCATAATTGCATAGAATTTAAGATGGAAACATTCTAGCATACGGATATTATATGTGTGTGAAACTTCTCTATCCAACTCTTCTGAATATTTAGTATACAGATTTAAAACTTGATATATAAGGTATTTGGACCTAGGGAACACTTTCGATTTGGTTCTTAGCCTGTAGAAATACATGCTAAGGGGTCAAAATTGAAAAAAAAAGTTGACCTTAGCATGAGTAAATCGGTAATCTTCTGAGCATGTGTACATATCCATTTTTAGCCGGTTTTATTTTTTGTTCATCTGACGATAGCTCAAATAGTAGCGATGTAAGCTAAGTGCTAAATAAGGACCATGACTGGAGCGCTAAATGCTTTGGTTTCGATTCCAGCTGATGGCATAAAAGTCATTATTTTTTAACTTTAAAATCATTGTTATGTATATTGGGTACAATGATAGAGAATTTACTCTATACTAATTTCAAATATGCATAAATTAAAATATAATTTAAGCATATTTTACGTCCAGGCAAAGGCAGGGGTCCTGCTAATATATATATATATATATATATATATATATATATGATGATTGAAACGTCTTGTCAGACGAGTGCCACTCCCTCAGACATTTAAAATCCATGAGCCCAAATGCCCGAGGGAGTATCTATACAAAGATGATGTTACAGAGTCTTAGCTTTGTACGACAGCTAAGTCTCTCTCTCGGTTCAAAATGTTGAGATCCAGCAACAAACAAGAGCAAGATAGCCAGCAACAAATTAAACTGCAGACTAGCTTAATGCGGGTACTGGTCTTCCGCTTTATGGTTTTTTAAATCAGAGATTTGCTTCTCCTAGAAAGGTTGCCTTCACCACGGGGCTTACGGGAGCCCTCTCTACCCCAATACACATATACACACACACAAATATACACGGTGCTAGTTGGCCGTTGACCCAGAAAAAGAGTTCATTCGCCCTTTATAAGGTCTTGTTTTTAATCCTTCAGGGAGACTAGCCGCCCTCCTCACCAAACAAGTCTGGTGGGGGAGCCAGTTTAGTCGCCAGTGACCCGACCATGAGGCAGGTAGTACTGGGTTACATGGTACTAGTAGCATATGACATGACCTGACATATATTGTATCAATAAGGTGAAAAGCTATAGTAAACATCACATATGAGTATTTTAACCATAGTTCCTGATTTCAAAAGGCGAAAAACTAAAAGATACATCTACATTACTTTTAATGCTAGGTTTATTTAAAATTTGCTGATGAGGAGACCTTGTTTATTAAAAAACTATATGTAATAATTATTGTCCGTAACTTGATGTCTACCACTATAAAAACACGGTTTTCCGAAACGATCGTACAGATAATTGATTTTGTTGTTGTTCCTTCTTGTGAAACTGATTTTTAATTTAATTATAATCTGTTTTTTAAATTTTAAATTATCAATCACATTACTTAATATTGAATTAGCTCTAGGATATTTACCTATCGAGCTTATTATATATCTAAATTACAACGAGCACTTTTTCTTTCCTGTATTTTAATGAAACTAGTAATTTCACTGTTACATTAAAATACACTCAGCTCTTTAGACTATTGTTCTAATCTCCTTTAAATTTATATATATATATATATATATATATATATATATATATATATATATATATATATATATATATATATATATATATATATAGACCCTGTGTATCGCTTTATTGCAGGTCAATATTTTTTAAATTTTAAAATTGCTATGAAACGCACACATTTGAAATTTACTGGAAGAGCATAAGGAGGTGCCTTATTTCCCTGATTTTTGTGGAATTTGAACAAATATTTTGAAAATTATGCTAATTTTTTTATTTTCTGGTAAATATAAGTACTTATCACTTTATTGCAGATCTCCCAAAATGCCTAGAAATGGTCGATTGACAACTAATGAATGGGAGGGATGTTGTTGCAGACCTTGCAGAAAGTTTATCTATCATAGATCTAGCCCAGGAGCTTGGAAGAGATCAAAGAAGATTGTCTTCATTCATTCAAAATCTAAACATCAAACCAAAGAAGGACAAAAACACAATAAAGTCAGTTTCTGCTCGTGGTGTTAGAGAAATTCGCTGTCAACAGTACTGCTATATTTGACAAGGTTGAAATACCTTCCTTATTCAGGAAAAAATGAAATTGCAAGAAACATTAAGCCCATAGCAAGATCTTTTTAAAACCAAACTCATAAGGAAAAACGTTTGGCTTGTGCTCAGAAATACATGAAAACCAGCTTTGAAAAATGTTATGTTGATAAATAAGTATTTCCTTAAACAAAATGATGTGAAATTCGTTCTTGTTTTTGGCTAATATTGTTATTGGGCATGTTCATTATCTCATATAAATATAAATATGAAGTCAGAATATTGTTTTATTACCGAAAATATACATTTTTTAGACACTTGCAATAAAGTGATACACACCTAAAATTACAAGAAAATAAAAAATTAGCATAACTTTCAAAATATTTGTTCAAATACCACAAAAATCAGAGAAATAAGGCACCTTGTTATGTCCTTCCAGTGTACCAAATTTCATTTCTCTGCGTTTCATAGCGATTTCCAAATTAAAAAAATATTGACCTGCAATAAAGCGATACACAGGGTTTATATATATATATATATATATATATATATATATATATATATATATATATATATATATAACTTGAGTCATCTATCAATTGACAGTAGAATAATCATGGAGTCTATGCACTTATGCTTTATTTCTTGATGTGAAACCTTCATGTCATCTGCTTAACTTCCTTTGTGCATCTATTGCTTGAAATGTGAGTTCCTCATAAATTAATGTGTCAAGCAGACAACAGTAATGATTATGAAATGTACTTATTTTGATGGATTATTGATAAAAAAGTACAAAATTGTCGTGAGGAACCACCAATGCACAAGATATAAATTTTTCCAAACAGTAATAAACAGACCATGAGGTACCGACTCTCGTGGTAGTGTGCGTACTTCGTAGTACGCCATCTTGGCACTAAGTGCTCCGACTGTTGTTCCCTATATATTCTGTTTTGTTCTCAATGCCTTTATCTAACCCGTCTTCTTTAGTGACACTTCTGGGCAAACTCTTGCAACAAAATGTAATGAATTGGCAATGTTTCATTTACTCTCAAAAGTAAACATCGATACTTTTCAACGAGACTGACGTGTATGCAGTGAAATATAAAACAAAATTTACACACATTGTTTTGTCTTACATTTTGCATAAATTCAGTCTGTTGATCTTTTTTTTAAATTCTAACTTACAAAACATGCATGTAAAAAGGAAATGTCAAAATTTTAACGGCTTATTTTGACATTATAGTAAGTGTTTGATAACAGACCGGACGATTAGGGTTCAATCCTTGGTGGAAAAGTAGTTGTGCTCTCCTCTACATCTCTGATTTTTATACATAAAATTAGATGTAAATAATTTAAATCTTACTATTCTGATTACTGAATAGTAAGTAAATTACTATAAATTCTGAATACTCATTTGCATAAATTTTCAATATGTTCCTTACATAAAAAATTACAATTGATTTTATCGATTACATATTCACAGATATATATAAATAATCAGTGATAAGTATTCGACTGCTGCTAAGACTGCTGACTCGTGCAATCACCCGTTTCTAGTCACTATGAAATAGCAAAATATCTTGATAACTAATACAAATTTCCAGAAGAAGGAAAATTAATTCTCTGAACAATAGTTTTGCATCAGTTTTATATAATTACTAGTTGGAATAGTATTCAAATATATAAGAAAATAAAGAAAAATAAAGTTAATTTAAATAGCTCAATAAGGCAATGCTAGAGCTATGAATATTTTTATAATGTACCGCTTTACTAGGAATAGATACACTTTATTTCTGCGCTGATGAGTTGCTCAGCTGGTGAAATAATTTAGAACTATTATATATATATTATATATATATATATATATATATATATATATAATATATATATATATCTTATATATATATTATATACTTAAATACCAACAATGAGCCGAAACAAGTGTATGAAAATATTAATTTTTAAATGAGCGATAAAATGTGTCTATTCCTGGTGTTCATATGCATATGAACTTAGCTCAGATAGTAATCAATAATGATGGAGAACTACATGTTCTGGTTTCGATTCTAACTGATGGCACCAAGTCATATTTTTTTAACTTGTGAAATTATAACTGTATATCATATAATATAACTGCATATAACTCGTGGAATTATAACTGTATATAATATAATATAACTGCATATAACTTGTGGAATTATAACTGTATATAATATAATATAACTGCATATAACTTGTGGAATTATAACTGTATATCATATAATATAACTGCATATAACTCGTGGAATTATAACTGTATATAATATAATATAACTGCATATAACTTGTGGAATTATAACTGTATATAATATAATATAACTGCATATAACTTGTGGAATTACAACTGTATATAATATAATATAACTGCATAGAACTTAAATTATTACTGTATACAATATAATAATCTATAGAGTATTGACTCTATAAAAATAAATACGAAATCTGCATGAATTAAAATATATTTAAGCATATTTTATGACCTGACAACGCTAGACGGTCATAATTCTGTGATTTGAGAGTTAATATGATTAATGAATGATTGCTCTAAAAGCTTGTATATAGATTGTTTTTTTTTTTTTTGTATAGTTCTGACAAAATGGATGGTTCTTTCTCTTTTCAAACAGTCGTGTTCACCTGAAAATTGATGATTCAACAAAAAAAAAATGTTTGTATAAATTGTTCTCTATATGACTAGGGTAGTGGCAGAGAGATATCTCGGATGTTAGAAAGGTAATCTTATCGCAACAGAATGTAAAACGTTCATTAAAAAATATGATGGTCGTTTTTTTATGACAAGTGTTTAATATTGCAAAGACAATCGAAATTTCAAACATAAAAGCGTCTCCTAAAAAGTTTTTATGTCGGTAATAATTGATAAGAATGATTTGCTTAGTGTATTAGAAATTTATTCAATATAATCTAATTGCTTTTATTAGTGAAGATATTTGGAATTTGATAAGGAAGTAAACAAGTAATACATTTTTATCCAATTAGATCTTTTCAAATGCTCTTAAAGTTTCATAATAGTCCAATTAACTTGGAACACCATCCTCTAACCAATTATATATATGCACGCACGCACGCACGCATATGCAAGAGATGTTCCAAAAGTAATATCTGCTATTTTTTATTCCGCCCGAATGAATCAACGGCATTGAAAATAGCATTGTTATAATGACTGCACTTATGCATTAATGACGTGAAGGTTTCATCTCTGTTGCTGATATTGACGGTATGAGACTAAGAAAGCAACTCCTGTCATAGATGTGCGTCATTGAATTCCTCCAGGGAAGAAAAATAAATTGAATTAATTTTTTCTGTTTTCTTATGGGATGATCGTCTGAAATTATGTTCATGCAGATATTCTATATGGTTTATACTTGCGTAATATTTACGTAAAAAGGTTATAATAAACAAAAACCTCTTTCTATATATATTTGCTTAAAATATTTTGCCTACCAAACTCCTCCGTCAGTTTTTAGTCTACAGACATGAAACTTCATATATAGAGTATTCAAACCCATGTGAAACATTATATTTGGGTTTTCGCCGGGGAAAATCAGTGCAAAGGTGTGAAAATTAAGAAAAATGGAATTTGCCACGTGAAGGTTGAACAATGTCATTACAAATATGCATGCATCACGTAGTAGATATTGGTTCATGTTTTAATTTTTAGCCTTGCAGCAAACATGTCTTCATAGGTCAGGCATTAACGTCAAGGAAAAAGGTAATTGCAAGCTAAACGTTTTTGTTTGGATTCTTGGTGGTGGTGCACAAGTCATTTTTTTAAACTTTTTAAATCATTAGTATATATTGGGTCCAATATAATAATAAATAGAAAATCTGCATGAATCAAAATATCATATTTAAGCGTATTTTACGATTGGGCAATGCCGGGCGGCCTGCTAGTACAATATATAGTAGTGACTTCAAAAGTTAAAAAAAATAACTTGGTGATAAAATCGGAACCAAAAATATAGCTCTCTAGTGTTATTTGTTATCATCTGAGCTACGTCCATATGCATATGAAAACTTTAAAAATTAACGTAGTTGAACATATAAATGCGTAGAGGAGCACTTTAAATCGACTTACACCTACCAAGTTCAAAATTTTTAATTTCCACCCCTTAGCAGCTATTTTCATCGGCTTAAAACCAAATCCAATTTGTACCATAAGTCTGAATCCTCTACATATATATCAAGTTTCAAGTCCGTAAACCAAAAATTGATAGTTTGGTAAAAACCGCCCCCCCCCACACATACGCAATCATGAAAAGAAGAGTTTTATTATTGATGATTTAAAACTCAAATACTCTAAACATGTTTAAAAAAGAGGAAGGGAAGAAGAGGAAAGAAAAATAAAGGAAGGAACCAGCTGTCCGGTTTCGCCTTCGCCTTTTCAAAGCTGTATCGAGGGATTTTTAAAAGGAAAAGTAAAAAATATGTACATTATTAAAATAAAGTTACATTGTGTTCTGTTCATGGGTGAGGAAAAAACATCAGGGAAGCGATTAAAATCAAGCAATGTTATTATATTTTCGAAGATCCTATAGGTTAATCACGCTCAAACCTTAGAGACATTCTGTGTACAGAGAGAAGGCATCCTCAACTGAACGTGAATAATCTTCAAGAGCTTTAGCTAGAATGTGGAGTGATAATAATGTAATTTACAATTTTAAATGTAGTTGCGGTGGCAACTATGTGGGTTGAACAACGTTGAGATTGGATGGAAGAATCCAACAGCATATATCTAACAAAATCAGAAATTGGACATACCGAGCAACGGACGTACTTACTAACACAAACGAGTCTTCAATAACTGGCCATCTCATTAAAAACTCGTCATGTGCAGCGAACTTAACACGAACTCATTTTCAATTCTGAATCGTGCTCACTCCACATTCCATCTAAAGACCTTGGGACTATTCACGTTCTACTACTAGTATAAAAATATAGAAAGTATGCTATAGAGGCGTCCATGTTTCATCTTATCAGACTAAATGCACGAATTTCTATTAACTTTGTTTTCATAGATTTTAGTGTTTAGTCTAGCTAACTAAAAATCGGATTCGTTATTTCCTCCTTAGAGATTAATACTTTCATTGGTCAATTAGTGAGCTTTTTATGAATACACGGATATTATAAGGCGATATAATATATTGTGTATAGAGTTTTAGTATTTACTTCAACAATGCTTAATAGTACAAAACTATACTATTACTATGTATATAGAGTGAGTTTTTAGATATTTTGCTTATCTTATAAACATCCGTTACCCGTGACTCACCCTATATAAACGTAATACTTGGTGTCGTTAAAGGAAGTGAACTGCATTTTGTCATCGAGAAAGCAATTTCAGATGCCAGCAGGAAGATTGCTGTCATTTTAGCGTCACCTGGTGTTAAACATATTTCATTATTTCTTCCACTGTTTTCTTCAAGTGGTTGAGCACTTTAGCAAGTTTCAAGAAATTAGAATGGTATTCATTTATTTATTTATAGATACTAGCTGTATCTACCTAGCGTTATGCAGCATTTGAAATGAGCTATCTTCCTTGCTTTATTTTTTGGTGATTATGTAAAACTACTTCATTTAAGCAATTGTTTTGGACGGACTAAGTTGTTAAATTATTTGGATTCTTCTGGCTACTGTTCTCATTTCAAGTGTTATTTTCGCAATGTTTCGGTTGATGTAACCACTGACTTTCATAAGGTGTATCTTATCGACCTTGGGAATCTACACGGAATTTCGAACGGAACCCTTTATTTAATCTACGGTGCTCTCAGTCTGTTAGCCATGACTATGTAGAATTTTTAAGTATTTGCAATTGTATTTTGAGTTTAAGCCACACTGGGGATTTAATCTTCAGAAGAGAAACTTTACAATTGAATTACACAAAGTACTATGCTATGGTCCATGTGAGCGACACTGAAAATACAATAGCACTAGAACTGGCAGGAAGAATGTTCTTGGCATCGCTCAAGAAAATTGAAGAAATCAAGAATATGAATCACCAAAAGTAAATTAACAGGAAAGGATTTTGTCGCAATATTTTAGTATAATTGTTGTAGGTATGGTCACAAACATAAGATAATTATATTTATAGCCAGTGAATATTAAAAATCAATCCGGTATCAGAATCGTTGTATAAAATATACTGAATTTCTTTTCAATTTTTTAGCCATAGCTTTTCGTCTTGGTTCAAGAGGACCACTGCTGATCTTGACTGGATTAATACTCGCATTGTTTACCCGACATTCTTTAGAATTCAAAGCTTCTCTGGGTTAATGCTACTAGCGTTTGCTTGGGTTAACTATATTTGATATTCGCAATTCGATAATTGTCTTCTCTCTACAACAATTTCCGTTTGCCATCTTTTTTGGATCATTTTTCTATTGCAAAATTGTCTTTCCATTCAATCCAAAATCGAATAGGTGATAAATAACATGTTCTTTTGCAACGCAAAATGCAAATTCGTTATATATTACGACGTTGTTCACATATAGTAGGAAGTTATTCATTTTATTTTGAATATTTAGCGTTATGAATAATAATACGATAAATAGTCCAAATTTATTAATAAATACCTAGTGTTAAGCGAAATGTTTCATTTCTTTTCTAGTGTATGAGGTACTTGATAGAAACTTGGTCCAGACAATTGCAGCTGAGCATTGAATTTCTGTGCTGAAAAAACAGTGAGAAACTGAGTGCAACTCTAATATCATGGGGGGGGGGAGTAGGAAATATATTTCGTCTCTCCGAGTAAGTAAAAATATATAAGAATTGGAATGTAAAGGAGAGAGAGAGAGAGAGAGAGAGAGAGAGAGAGAGAGAGAGAGAGAGAGAGTTTAAATAGGGCATGATTAGGTACGTTAAAAATGATCGCCTCGGAGAAGAAAAAAAATAAATGCAGAGTCGGTCAAAAGATGCAAATGATGGAGAATCATGAAGAGAATATTCCAAGTTGTTAAAGACATGAGAATGTGTGGGGGTGGGGGAAGACGTTGGACGGGAAAAATTAGAACAATTGAATATGCAAGAAGTAAACTATGAAGAAGAATAAAAAAAGGAAGAAAATATCAGATAGAGAAAAATTCCAGTTAAGAATAAGAAGTAATATATATATATATATATATATATATATATATATATATATATATATATATATATATATATATATATATATATAAGTTTATATATATATATATTAAGTTTATATATATATATATATATATATATATATATATATATATATATTAAGTTTATATATATATATATGTATATACACTTAAAAAGAATCATTTGAGCATAGAAGTATGTCGCATTCATGTTGCCACATCCGTTCTAATTAGATCCCCTAAGTTAAGCGACGTTGAATCTTGCCAAGACCAAATGGGTAACCATTTGGAAATAGCAGGCGCTGTATGTAGGACAGTGACGCCTCCCTGCAGAAAGTTGTAAAACCTAACCTCATCAAAATTACGTTTCTGAATATTTTAGAGGAGATTTTTCGTATTATTTTCAGACTACTGTTCTCATCGTGAGTGTCATTTCCACAACGTTTCCGTCGACCTTCTTTAGGTGCATCTTACCGAGCTTGAAAATGTTTCTGTCAAGAATTCGTAGTGCAGTGGTTAGAGTACTTGGAAAAAATCAATTGTAAAAGTGATATTCCGTTGGTTGAGGGTTCAATTCTCAGTGTGGGCGACTGAAAAATACAATTGCAAATTACTTAAGTCCTCTATCCAGTCATGGCTGACAGAGCGAGGGCATGCTACCCCTTGAAGTAAATAAAGGGTTCTGTTCGAAATTCTGTCTAGATGCTAGAGTTCGACAAGATACACCTGAAGAAGGTTGGAGGTTATGACATTTAAGATGAGAACAGTGATCCAAAGAATTCAGATAATACGAATAGTCGTTAAAATTGTTTAATCTGATCAGGACACATATGTATATATATATATATATATATATATATATATATATATATATATATATATATATATGCGCGAATGAGGAGTGTTTGTAGATTTAATATTCTCTGGACATTTCTGTCTAAGGTGATTCGTTGCGCTAGATACTAAGACGGTAAGCATGGAAATAAATATTGGCAAACAGGACATGGCAGGACATTTAAAGACTAACCTAAATGGTATACAGGAACAGACATGCATAAGATATGCACTGATAAAAAATGTGCAATCACAAAAGTTAGTTAAATATATACACAAAAGATACATACACATTAGAAACGGCATAATATAAATGCACACCAATCCATTGGTACACAAAAATGACGTACACACACGTATATATATATATGTGTGTGTGTGTGTGTGTGTGTGTGTGCATCTAAAGAACATAATGATACAGTCGCACATTCAGAAACAGCGCTTGAATTTATATAAATGAATACGTTGAGTCAATCATAGCATCACAGAACCGAGCAGAAAGAAAGAAAGATACTCGTACAGACAGTCATTGGTAATTAGATTTACACAAAAACAAGCTGGCGTCGTAATACTGAACAGCAGACCTATCAAAAAAGAAGAACGGAGAAAGCTCAAAGAGCAAGTCAGACATAACACAAGCAAAACGAAAATATAGTTGGGCGTGACAAACAGGAGGATGGAAACAGTGGCAGCCACAATTAGGAAAATAATGAAGCACCTATTTTTGAAGTGGAAAAGAGACAGGAATAGAATTGGGAAAGGATTGAAAATGGAAATTTCAGGAACTCGAAAAATAATGGAGGTGAAAAGTTAATAGAATTCTTTTTTTGTTGTTTTTTGTTTTCGTTTGTTGTGTTTTTCTCTTTGCTGCGATGTGCTTGGGTATTGATGGGAAATGATGGCAGCTATTTTCAAAATGATTATAATGGCCAGAGAAATTTGAGATGCCATGTGGCCGATATGGAGTTTATATCTGCAGAGATGGAGATGAAAAACTAATGCTTTGAATGTTTGCATCAATTTCGTTATCGACATTTATTTTTCTTTAGTTTTAATTCGAGCGTTTTAAAGTCTAACAAATCAAAATAGTGCGTTGTTCAAATTAGTAAAACATAAAAATAATAGTGAAAAGAGAATGTTTTAAATTTAAAAACGGTTTCACACGTAATCATAAAATACATAACAGACCTCGCCAGTAATATTCACACAAAGGAGGAAATGTATAAAAATTATTAAAATTGAGAATTAATTTTTAGGGCATAATCAGATTGACACTTATGGCGATAAACGAAAATAAAAAAAAAACAACTTTTTATCGTGTGCCTACTCGTCACGGAATGAAGATAGTATTTTCCAAAAATCACAAAAATTGATCAAGTAATTCTTTTTTTTTATTTGCGAAAAACAAATTTGCTGTTTTTTACCGAAACTATTTTAATATTCTTCAAACAAAAAAAGTTTTCAAAATGTTTTCTAAAATATTTTTATTATTTGAAAATTTTATTTTCTGAAAAATAAAAACAATACACGTTATGTTAATAAATTATTGTTTGGTTTTAAGTCTTACGTTTCAGTTGGCTTTTCGACATTATTACCCCCCTCCCCACCCAAAAAAATATATCGAACTGAGTCTGTTATCTACCCATGATTCGTTAATGGTTACTGCCCCCACCCCGCATCGATACAGTTAAATTTGATTTTCATAAATAATAATAATAAAAAAACACTATTTGATCAAATTAAGTGATTTCGATTGGAATATTTCATCTCCGTTTCGCGACTGGTACATACATCATGCGGAGTTTTCTGTATTTTCTTTACTTTTAATTACCACCTTAAGTGCCAATCTGAATAAGCACCTAATTTATTTTTGCAAAAAGTAATTTCATAAATATGTTAAAAAATACAAGTAACTAATAATGATAAATAACAAGTTTTTAAAACTTGAAAAAAGTAATTTCATAAATATGTAAAAAAAGTAAAACAAATAAATACTAATAATAAATAGGTCATTGGTGCGATTAAATAGTTCTAAAGTTACTATTCCAAATCTCCTTCCCGACTTCGGATACTAAATGTATACTTAGGTAATGAAAAAGAATAAGAAGCAACCGCAAGTTAATGAAAAAGAATAAGAAGCAACCGCAAGGTAATGAAAAAGAATAAGAAGCAACCGCAAGTTAATGAAAAAGAATAAGAAGCAACCGCAAGATAATGAAAAAGAATAAGAAGCAACCGCAAGATAATGAAAAAGAATAAGAAGCAACCGCAAGGTAATGAAAAAGAATAAGAAGCAACCGCAAGATAATGAAAAAGAATAAGAAGCAACCGCAAGATAATGAATAAGAAGCAACTGCAAGGTAATGAAAAAGAATAAGAAGCAACCACAAGATAATGAAAGAGAATAAGAAGCAACCGCAAGATAATGAAAAAGAATAAGAAGCAACCGCAAGATAATGAAAAAGAATAAAAAGCAACCGCAAGGTAATGAATAAGAAGCAACCGTAAGGTAATGAAAAAGAATAAGAAGCAACCACAGGATAATGAAATAGAATAAGAAGCAACCGCAAGGTAATAGATAAGAATAAGAAGCAACCGCAAGATAATGAATAAGAAGCAACCGCAAGGTAATGAAAAAGAATAAGAAGCAACTGCAAGGTAATGAATAAGAATGAGAAGCAACCGCAAGGTAATGAAAAAGAAGAAACCGTAAGGTAATGAAAAAGAATAAGAAGCAACCGCAAGGAAATGAAAAAGAATAAGAAGCAACTGCAAGGTAATAGATAAGAATAAGAAGCAACCGCAAGATAATGAATAAGAAGCAACCGCAAGGTAATGAAAAAGAATAAGAAGCAACTGCAAGGTAATGAATAAGAATGAGAAGCAACCGCAAGGTAATGAATAAGAAGCAACCGTAAGGTAATGAAAAAGAATAAGAAGCAACCGCAAGGTAATGAAAAAGAATAAGAAGCAACTGCAAGGTAATAGATAAGAATAAGAAGCAACCGCAAGATAATGAAAACGAAGCAACCGCAAGGTAATGAAAAAGAATAAGAAGCAACTGCAAGGTAATGAATAAGAATGAGAAGCAACCGCAAGGTAATGAATAAGAAGCAACCGTAAAGTAATGAAAAAGAATAAGAAGCAACCGCAAGGTAATGAAAAAGAATAAGAAGCAACTGCAAGGTAATGAATAAGAATGAGAAGCAACCGCAAGGTAATGAATAAGAAGCAACCGTAAGGTAATGAAAAAAAATAAGAAGCAACCGCAAGGTAATGAAAAAGAATAAGAAGCAACTGCAAGGTAATAGATAAGAATAAGAAGCAACCGCAAGATAATGAAAACGAAGCAACCGCAAGGTAATGAAAAAGAATAAGAAGCAACTGCAAGGTAATGAATAAGAATGAGAAGCAACCGCAAGGTAATGAATAAGAAGCAACCGTAAGGTAATGAAAAAGAATAAGAAGCAACCGCAAGGTAATGAAAAAGAATAAGAAGCAACTGCAAGGTAATGAATAAGAATGAGAAGCAACCGCAAGGTAATGAATAAGAAGCAACCGTAAGGTAATGAAAAAAAATAAGAAGCAACCGCAAGGTAATGAAAAAGAATAAGAAGCAACTGCAAGGTAATAGATAAGAATAAGAAGCAACCGCAAGATAATGAAAACGAAGCAACCGCAAGGTAATGAAAAAGAATAAGAAGCAACTGCAAGGTAATGAATAAGAATGAGAAGCAACCGCAAGGTAATGAATAAGAAGCAACCGTAAGGTAATGAAAAAGAATAAGAAACAACCGCAAGGTAATGAAAAAGAATAAGAAGCAACTGCAAGGTAATGAATAAGAATGAGAAGCAACCGCAAGGTAATGAATAAGAAGCAACCGTAAGGTAATGAAAAAGAATAAGAAGCAACTGCAAGGTAATGAAAAAGAATGAGGAGCAACCGCAAGGTAATGAATAAGAAGCAACCGTAAGGTAATGAAAAAGAATAAGAAGCAACCGCAGGATAATGAAAAAGAATAAGAAGCAACCGCAGGATAATGAAAAAGAATAAGAAGCAACCGCAGGATAATGAAAAAGAATAAGAAGCAACCGCAAGATAATGAAAAAGAATAAGAAGCCACCGCAAGATAATGAAAAAGAATAAGAAGAAACCGCAGGATAATGAAAAAGAATAAGAAGCAACCGCAATGTAATGGAAAAGAATAAGAAGCAACCGCAAGGTAATGAAAAAGAATGAGAAGCAACCGCAAGATAATGAAAAAGAATAAGAAGCCACCGCAAGATAATGAAAAAGAATAAGAAACAACTGCAAGATAATGAAAAAGAATAAGAAGCAACCGCAAGGTAATGAAAAAGAATAAGAAGCAACCGCAAGGTAATGAAAAAGAATGAGAAGCAACCGCAGGATAATTAAAAAGAATAAGAAGCAACCGCAAGGAAATGAAAAAGAATGAGAAGCAACCGCAAGATAATGAAAAAGAATAAGAAGCCACCGCAAGATAATGAAAAAGAATAAGAAACAACTGCAAGATAATGAAAAAGAATAAGAAGCAACCGCAAGGTAATGAAAAAGAACAAGAAGCAACCGCAAGGTAATGAAAAAGAATGAGAAGCAACCGCAGGATAATTAAAAAGAATAAGAAGCAACCGCAAGGAAATGAAAAAGAATGAGAAGCAACTCCAAGATAATGAAAAAGAATGAGAAGCAACCGCAGGATAATTAAAAAGAATAAGAAGCAACCGCAAGGTAATGAAAAAGAATAAAAAGCAATCACAAGGTAATGAAAAAGAATAAGAAGCAACCACAATGTAACGAAAAAGAATAATAAGCAACCAAATGAATGAAAAAGAATAAGAAGCAACCGGAAGGTAATGAAAAAGAATAAGAAGCTACCGCAAGATAATGAAAAAGAATAAGAAGCAACCGCAAGATAATGAAAAAGGATAAGAAGCAACCGCAAGATAATGAAAAAGAATAAGAAGCAACCGCAAGGGAATGAAAAAGAATAAGAAGCAACCGCAAGGTAATGAAAAAGAATGAGAAGCAACTGCGAGGTAATGAAAAAGAATAAGAAGCAACCACCAGGTAATGAAAAAGAATAAGAAGCAACCGAATGAATGAAAAAGAATAAGAAGCAACCGCAAGATAATGAAAAAGAATAAGAAGCAACCGCAAGGTAATGAAAAAGAATAAGAAGAAACCGCAAGATAATGAAAAAGAATAAGAAGCAACCGCAAGGTAATGAAAAAGAATAAGAAGCAACCGCAAGATAATGAAAAAGAATAAGAAGCAACCGCAAGGTAATGAAAAAGAATAAGAAGCAACCGCAAGATAATGAAAAAGAAGCAACCGCAAGGTAATGAAAAAGAATAAGAAGCAACTGTAAGGTAATGAATAAGAATGAGAAGCAACCGCAAGGTAATGAATAAGAAACAACCGTAAGGTAATGAAAAAGAATAAGAAGCAACCGCAAGGTAATGAAAAAGAATAAGAAGCAACTGCAAGGTAATGAATAAGAATGAGAAGCAACCGCAAGGTAATGAATAAGAAGCAACCGTAAGGTAATGAAAAAGAATAAGAAGCAACCGCAAGGTAATGAAAAAGAATAAGAAGCAACTGCAAGGTAATGAATAAGAATGAGATGCAACCGCAAGGTAATGAATAAGAAGCAACCGTAAGGTAATGAAAAAGAATAAGAAGCAACTGCAAGGTAATGAAAAAGAATGAGGAGCAACCGCAAGGTAATGAATAAGAAGCAACCGTAAGGTAATGAAAAAGAATAAGAAGCAACCGCAGGATAATGAAAAAGAATAAGAAGCAACCGCAGGATAATGAAAAAGAATAAGAAGCAACCGCAGGATAATGAAAAAGAATAAGAAGCAACCGCAAGATAATGAAAAAGAATGAGAAGCAACTGCAAGGTAATGAAAAAGAATAAGAAGCAACCACCAGGTAATGAAAAAGAATAAGAAGCAACCGAATGAATGAAAAAGAATAAGAAGCAACCGCAAGATAATGAAAAAGAATAAGAAGCAACCGCAAGATAATGAAAAAGAATAATAAGAAACCACCAGGTAATGAAAAAGAATAAGAAGCAACCAAATGAATGAAAAAGAATAAGAAGCAACCGCAAGATAATGAAAAAGAATAAGAAGCAACCGCAAGGTAATGAAAAAGAATAAGAAGCAACCGCAAGATAATGAAAAAGAATAAGAAGCAACCGCAAGGTAATGAAAAAGAATAAGAAGCAACCGCAAGATAATGAAAAAGAATAAGAAGCAACCGCAAGGTAATGAAAAAGAATAAGAAGCAACCGCAAGATAATGAAAAAGAAGCAACCGCAAGGTAATGAAAAAGAATAAGAAGCAACTGTAAGGTAATGAATAAGAATGAGAAGCAACCGCAAGGTAATGAATAAGAAACAACCGTAAGGTAATGAAAAAGAATAAGAAGCAACCGCAAGGTAATGAAAAAGAATAAGAAGCAACTGCAAGGTAATGAATAAGAATGAGAAGCAACCGCAAGGTAATGAATAAGAAGCAACCGTAAGGTAATGAAAAAGAATAAGAAGCAACCGCAAGGTAATGAAAAAGAATAAGAAGCAACTGCAAGGTAATGAATAAGAATGAGATGCAACCGCAAGGTAATGAATAAGAAGCAACCGTAAGGTAATGAAAAAGAATAAGAAGCAACTGCAAGGTAATGAAAAAGAATGAGGAGCAACCGCAAGGTAATGAATAAGAAGCAACCGTAAGGTAATGAAAAAGAATAAGAAGCAACCGCAGGATAATGAAAAAGAATAAGAAGCAACCGCAGGATAATGAAAAAGAATAAGAAGCAACCGCAGGATAATGAAAAAGAATAAGAAGCAACCGCAAGATAATGAAAAAGAATAAGAAGCAACCGCAAGATAATGAAAAAGAATAAGAAGCCACCGCAAGATAATGAAAAAGAATAAGAAGAAACCGCAGGATAATGAAAAAGAATAAGAAGCAACCGCAATGTAATGGAAAAGAATAAGAAGCAACCGCAAGGTAATGAAAAAGAATGAGAAGCAACCGCAAGATAATGAAAAAGAATAAGAAGCCACCGCAAGATAATGAAAAAGAATAAGAAACAACTGCAAGATAATGAAAAAGAATAAGAGGCAACCGCAAGGTAATGAAAAAGAATAAGAAGCAACCGCAAGGTAATGAAAAAGAATGAGAAGCAACCGCAGGATAATTAAAAAGAATAAGAAGCAACCGCAAGGTAATGAAAAAGAATAAGAAGCAACCGCAAGATAATGAAAAAGAATAAGAAGCAACCGCAAGATAATGAATAAGAAGCAACTGCAAGGTAATGAAAAAGAATAAGAAGCAACCACAAGATAATGAAAGAGAATAAGAAGCAACCGCAAGATAATGAAAAAGAATAAGAAGCAACCGCAAGATAATGAAAAAGAATAAAAAGCAACCGCAAGGTAATGAATAAGAAGCAACCGTAAGGTAATGAAAAAGAATAAGAAGCAACCACAGGATAATGAAATAGAATAAGAAGCAACCGCAAGGTAATAGATAAGAATAAGAAGCAACCGCAAGATAATGAATAAGAAGCAACCGCAAGGTAATGAAAAAGAATAAGAAGCAACTGCAAGGTAATGAATAAGAATGAGAAGCAACCGCAAGGTAATGAAAAAGAAGAAACCGTAAGGTAATGAAAAAGAATAAGAAGCAACCGCAAGGAAATGAAAAAGAATAAGAAGCAACTGCAAGGTAATAGATAAGAATAAGAAGCAACCGCAAGATAATGAATAAGAAGCAACCGCAAGGTAATGAAAAAGAATAAGAAGCAACTGCAAGGTAATGAATAAGAATGAGAAGCAACCGCAAGGTAATGAATAAGAAGCAACCGTAAGGTAATGAAAAAGAATAAGAAGCAACCGCAAGGTAATGAAAAAGAATAAGAAGCAACTGCAAGGTAATAGATAAGAATAAGAAGCAACCGCAAGATAATGAATAAGAAGCAACCGCAAGGTAATGAAAAAGAATAAGAAGCAACTGCAAGGTAATGAATAAGAATGAGAAGCAACCGCAAGGTAATGAATAAGAAGCAACCGTAAGGTAATGAAAAAAAATAAGAAGCAACTGCAAGGTAATGAAAAAGAATAAGAAGCAACTGCAAGGTAATAGATAAGAATAAGAAGCAACCGCAAGATAATGAAAACGAAGCAACCGCAAGGTAATGAAAAAGAATAAGAAGCAACTCCAAGGTAATGAATAAGAATGAGAAGCAACCGCAAGGTAATGAATAAGAAGCAACCGTAAGGTAATGAAAAAGAATAAGAAGCAACCGCAAGGTAATGAAAAAGAATAAGAAGCAACTGCAAGGTAATAAATAAGAATGAGAAGCAACCGCAAGGTAATGAATAAGAAGCAACCGTAAGGTAATGAAAAAAAATAAGAAGCAACCGCAAGGTAATGAAAAAGAATAAGAAGCAACTGCAAGGTAATAGATAAGAATAAGAAGCAACCGCAAGATAATGAAAACGAAGCAACCGCAAGGTAATGAAAAAGAATAAGAAGCAACTGCAAGGTAATGAATAAGAATGAGAAGCAACCGCAAGGTAATGAATAAGAAGCAACCGTAAGGTAATGAAAAAGAATAAGAAGCAACCGCAGGATAATGAAAAAGAATAAGAAGCAACCGCAGGATAATGAAAAAGAATAAGAAGCAACCGCAGGATAATGAAAAAGAATAAGAAGCAACCGCAAGATAATGAAAAAGAATAAGAAGCAACCGCAAGATAATGAAAAAGAATAAGAAGCCACCGCAAGATAATGAAAAAGAATAAGAAGAAACCGCAGGATAATGAAAAAGAATAAGAAGCAACCGCAATGTAATGGAAAAGAATAAGAAGCAACCGCAAGGTAATGAAAAAGAATGAGAAGCAACCGCAAGATAATGAAAAAGAATAAGAAGCCACCGCAAGATAATGAAAAAGAATAAGAAACAACTGCAAGATAATGAAAAAGAATAAGAGGCAACCGCAAGGTAATGAAAAAGAATAAGAAGCAACCGCAAGGTAATGAAAAAGAATGAGAAGCAACCGCAGGATAATTAAAAAGAATAAGAAGCAACCGCAAGGTAATGAAAAAGAATAAGAAGCAACCGCAAGATAATGAAAAAGAATAAGAAGCAACCGCAAGATAATGAATAAGAAGCAACTGCAAGGTAATGAAAAAGAATAAGAAGCAACCACAAGATAATGAAAGAGAATAAGAAGCAACCGCAAGATAATGAAAAAGAATAAGAAGCAACCGCAAGATAATGAAAAAGAATAAAAAGCAACCGCAAGGTAATGAATAAGAAGCAACCGTAAGGTAATGAAAAAGAATAAGAAGCAACCACAGGATAATGAAATAGAATAAGAAGCAACCGCAAGGTAATAGATAAGAATAAGAAGCAACCGCAAGATAATGAATAAGAAGCAACCGCAAGGTAATGAAAAAGAATAAGAAGCAACTGCAAGGTAATGAATAAGAATGAGAAGCAACCGCAAGGTAATGAAAAAGAAGAAACCGTAAGGTAATGAAAAAGAATAAGAAGCAACCGCAAGGAAATGAAAAAGAATAAGAAGCAACTGCAAGGTAATAGATAAGAATAAGAAGCAACCGCAAGATAATGAATAAGAAGCAACCGCAAGGTAATGAAAAAGAATAAGAAGCAACTGCAAGGTAATGAATAAGAATGAGAAGCAACCGCAAGGTAATGAATAAGAAGCAACCGTAAGGTAATGAAAAAGAATAAGAAGCAACCGCAAGGTAATGAAAAAGAATAAGAAGCAACTGCAAGGTAATAGATAAGAATAAGAAGCAACCGCAAGATAATGAATAAGAAGCAACCGCAAGGTAATGAAAAAGAATAAGAAGCAACTGCAAGGTAATGAATAAGAATGAGAAGCAACCGCAAGGTAATGAATAAGAAGCAACCGTAAGGTAATGAAAAAAAATAAGAAGCAACTGCAAGGTAATGAAAAAGAATAAGAAGCAACTGCAAGGTAATAGATAAGAATAAGAAGCAACCGCAAGATAATGAAAACGAAGCAACCGCAAGGTAATGAAAAAGAATAAGAAGCAACTGCAAGGTAATGAATAAGAATGAGAAGCAACCGCAAGGTAATGAATAAGAAGCAACCGTAAAGTAATGAAAAAGAATAAGAAGCAACCGCAAGGTAATGAAAAAGAATAAGAAGCAACTGCAAGGTAATGAATAGGAATGAGAAGCAACCGCAAGGTAATGAATAAGAAGCAACCGTAAGGTAATGAAAAAAAATAAGAAGCAACCGCAAGGTAATGAAAAAGAATAAGAAGCAACTGCAAGGTAATAGATAAGAATAAGAAGCAACCGCAAGATAATGAAAACGAAGCAACCGCAAGGTAATGAAAAAGAATAAGAAGCAACTGCAAGGTAATGAATAAGAATGAGAAGCAACCGCAAGGTAATGAATAAGAAGCAACCGTAAGGTAATGAAAAAGAATAAGAAGCAACCGCAAGGTAATGAAAAAGAATAAGAAGCAACTGCAAGGTAATGAATAAGAATGAGAAGCAACCGCAAGGTAATGAATAAGAAGCAACCGTAAGGTAATGAAAAAAAATAAGAAGCAACCGCAAGGTAATGAAAAAGAATAAGAAGAAACTGCAAGGTAATAGATAAGAATAAGAAGCAACCGCAAGATAATGAATAAGAAGCAACCGCAAGGTAATGAAAAAGAATAAGAAGCAACTGCAAGGTAATGAATAAGAATGAGAAGCAACCGCAAGGTAATGAATAAGAAGCAACCGTAAGGTAATGAAAAAGAATAAGAAGCAACCGCAAGGTAATGAAAAAGAATAAGAAGCAACTGCAAGGTAATGAATAAGAATGAGAAGCAACCGCAAGGTAATGAATAAGAAGCAACCGTAAGGTAATGAAAAAGAATAAGAAGCAACTGCAAGGTAATGAAAAAGAATGAGGAGCAACCGCAAGGTAATGAATAAGAAGCAACCGTAAGGTAATGAAAAAGAATAAGAAGCAACCGCAGGATAATGAAAAAGAATAAGAAGCAACCGCAGGATAATGAAAAAGAATAAGAAGCAACCGCAGGATAATGAAAAAGAACAAGAAGCAACCGCAAGATAATGAAAAAGAATAAGAAGCCACCGCAAGATAATGAAAAAGAATAAGAAGAAACCGCAGGATAATGAAAAAGAATAAGAAGCAACCGCAATGTAATGGAAAAGAATAAGAAGCAACCGCAAGGTAATGAAAAAGAATGAGAAGCAACCGCAAGATAATGAAAAAGAATAAGAAGCCACCGCAAGATAATGAAAAAGAATAAGAAACAACTGCAAGATAATGAAAAAGAATAAGAAGCAACCGCAAGGTAATGAAAAAGAATAAGAAGCAACCGCAAGGTAATGAAAAAGAATGAGAAGCAACCGCAGGATAATTAAAAAGAATAAGAAGCAACCGCAAGGAAATGAAAAAGAATGAGAAGCAACCGCAAGATAATGAAAAAGAATAAGAAGCCACCGCAAGATAATGAAAAAGAATAAGAAACAACTGCAAGATAATGAAAAAGAATAAGAAGCAACCGCAAGGTAATGAAAAAGAATAAGAAGCAACCGCAAGGTAATGAAAAAGAATGAGAAGCAACCGCAGGATAATTAAAAAGAACAAGAAGCAACCGCAAGGAAATGAAAAAGAATGAGAAGCAACTCCAAGATAATGAAAAAGAATGAGAAGCAACCGCAGGATAATTAAAAAGAATAAGAAGCAACCGCAAGGTAATGAAAAAGAATAAAAAGCAATCACAAGGTAATGAAAAAGAATAAGAAGCAACCACAATGTAACGAAAAAGAATAATAAGCAACCAAATGAATGAAAAAGAATAAGAAGCAACCGGAAGGTAATGAAAAAGAATAAGAAGCTACCGCAAGATAATGAAAAAGAATAAGAAGCAACCGCAAGATAATGAAAAAGGATAAGAAGCAACCGCAAGATAATGAAAAAGAATAAGAAGCAACCGCAAGGGAATGAAAAAGAATAAGAAGCAACCGCAAGGTAATGAAAAAGAATGAGAAGCAACTGCAAGGTAATGAAAAAGAATAAGAAGCAACCACCAGGTAATGAAAAAGAATAAGAAGCAACCGAATGAATGAAAAAGAATAAGAAGCAACCGCAAGATAATGAAAAAGAATAATAAGCAACCGCAAGATAATGAAAAAGAATAATAAGAAACCACCAGGTAATGAAAAAGAATAAGAAGCAACCGAATGAATGAAAAAGAATAAGAAGCAACCGCAAGATAATGAAAAAGAATAAGAAGCAACCGCAAGGTAATGAAAAAGAATAAGAAGCAACCGCAAGATAATGAAAAAGAATAAGAAGCAACCGCAAGGTAATGAAAAAGAATAAGAAGCAACCGCAAGATAATGAAAAAGAATAAGAAGCAACCGCAAGGTAATGAAAAAGAATAAGAAGCAACCGCAAGATAATGAAAAAGAAGCAACCGCAAGGTAATGAAAAAGAATAAGAAGCAACTGTAAGGTAATGAATAAGAATGAGAAGCAACCGCAAGGTAATGAATAAGAAACAACCGTAAGGTAATGAAAAAGAATAAGAAGCAACCGCAAGGTAATGAAAAAGAATAAGAAGCAACTGCAAGGTAATGAATAAGAATGAGAAGGAACCGCAAGGTAATGAATAAGAAGCAACCGTAAGGTAATGAAAAAGAATAAGAAGCAACCGCAAGGTAATGAAAAAGAATAAGAAGCAACTGCAAGGTAATGAATAAGAATGAGATGCAACCGCAAGGTAATGAATAAGAAGCAACCGTAAGGTAATGAAAAAGAATAAGAAGCAACTGCAAGGTAATGAAAAAGAATGAGGAGCAACCGCAAGGTAATGAATAAGAAGCAACCGTAAGGTAATGAAAAAGAATAAGAAGCAACCGCAGGATAATGAAAAAGAATAAGAAGCAACCGCAGGATAATGAAAAAGAATAAGAAGCAACCGCAGGATAATGAAAAAGAATAAGAAGCAACCGCAAGATAATGAAAAAGAATAAGAAGCAACCGCAAGATAATGAAAAAGAATAAGAAGCCACCGCAAGATAATGAAAAAGAATAAGAAGAAACCGCAGGATAATGAAAAAGAATAAGAAGCAACCTCAATGTAATGGAAAAGAATAAGAAGCAACCGCAAGGTAATGAAAAAGAATGAGAAGCAACCGCAAGATAATGAAAAAGAATAAGAAGCCACCGCAAGATAATGAAAAAGAATAAGAAACAACTGCAAGATAATGAAAAAGAATAAGAAGCAACCGCAAGGTAATGAAAAAGAATAAGAAGCAACCGCAAGGTAATGAAAAAGAATGAGAAGCAACCGCAGGATAATTAAAAAGAATAAGAAGCAACCGCAAGGTAATGAAAAAGAATGAGAAGCAACCGCAAGATAATGAAAAAGAATGAGAAGCAACCGCAGGATAATTAAAAAGAATAAGAAGCAACCGCAAGGTAATGAAAAAGAATAAAAAGCAATCACAAGGTAATGAAAAAGAATAAGAAGCAACCACAATGTAACGAAAAAGAATAATAAGCAACCAAATGAATGAAAAAGAATAAGAAGCAACCGCAAGGTAATGAAAAAGAATAAGAAGCAACCGCAAGATAATGAAAAAGAATAAGAAGCAACTGCAAGATAATGAAAAAGGATAAGAAGCAACCGCAAGATAATGAAAAAGAATAAGAAGCAACCGCAAGGGAATGAAAAAGAATAAGAAGCAACCGCAAGGTAATGAAAAAGAATGAGAAGCAACTGCAAGGTAATGAAAAAGAATAAGAAGCAACCACCAGGTAATGAAAAAGAATAAGAAGCAACCAAATGAATGAAAAAGAATAAGAAGCAACCGCAAGATAATGAAAAAGAATAAGAAGCAACCGCAAGATAATGAAAAAGAATAAGAAGCAACCACCAGGTAATGAAAAAGAATAAGAAGCAACCGAATGAATGAAAAAGAATAAGAAGCAACCGCAAGGTAATGAAAAAGAATAAGAAGCAACCGAATGAATGAAAAAGAATAAGAAGCAACTGCAAGGTAATGAAAAAGAATAAGAAGCAACCACCAGGTAATGAAAAAGAATAAGAAGCAACCGAATGAATGAAAAAGAATAAGAAGCACCCGCAAGATAATGAAAAAGAATAATAAGCAACCGCAAGATAATGAAAAAGAATAAGAAGCAACCGAATGAATGAAAAAGAATAAGAAGCAACTGCAAGGTAATGAAAAAGAATAAGAAGCAACCGAATGAATGAAAAAGAATAAGAAGCAACCGCAAGGTAATGAAAAAGAATAATAAGCAACCGCAAGGTAATGAAAAAGAATAAGAGGCAACCGAATGAATGAAAAAGAATAAGATAAGAGCTAAAAAAACGAGATGAAGAGACTATCTTGACAGCTAATTGGGGCCTACACAGCCACTGTGTGCCCTCTACAATAGGAGTGTTTAAAAACGCTAATGATAATGACGTTAGATGTAAGTTGTAATTAACTTTATATTACTTATATATTACTATATTTCTCTTGCCCTGCTCTCACTCTATTGATTCAACTACTCTAACAATTTTAATATCTCAGTAAGCATTAAGTCATTTTCTTTTTACCTGATTTAGATCCACGTTTTATGTACAAGCGCATGAGCAAATTAGACAACATTATCCTTATAGACAGAATGTAGAATTGTACAGACATATTTTTGATTGTACAAGAAGAATTTCTTAACACATGATTGTAGTTTAATTAAATATTGATAAATTATGATTAAATAGAAATAACATGATAGAAGTGGTTTGCCTACACATATATTTTTATAATCTTATTCTCTCATGGGCTATTTGAATGTATTTGTAGTGCTTCCAGGTTTTTAATAAGTTAGTAATGGAGGAGGAGCTGTTTGGAGCTATCTATCCTGCCTGACAGATTTTAAAACCAGCTTCGAAATCTAGTAAGTGATGTCCTTTTTTTCTTCCCTGCAACTTCTTTTCCACAGAAGAGATATTGCGAGCCTATCTCTGCCCTATCATTATTTTAATGGCAAATGCTCATCTTCAATCTGCCAAACTTTTACAAAAAGCACTCGACTAGTTACAACCACTATCAACAATTTCCGCCACTTTCTATACGTACCTAAATCTAAATGCAAATTCTATGAACAAAGTTTCTTTCCAAGAACTGCCTGCCTGTGAAACTGTTCTGCTAGCCTTTTCCAACTAACTGCAATATAGTCGACTTCAGATCTAATGTAAACAAGTTCTTGTTGAGTTGTTCTGCTGTATATGAGTCTGTATTTAAATAATTAAATAATTAAATTTTACCCAATTTCCATCACTAACAATGACTATCTTGTTGCTTCTGCGAACTTCGTCCTCTACCTAAGCTTTATCTTCGAGCAGCCTTCAGGCCTTGATAAGTGGTGATTCTCTTGTAAAAATAAAAAAGCATTATTTTCAATTTTCTCAATTTAATCTGACATGTGACCCATCAGTAGCAGAACAAAACACAATTTCCATAGAGTAAGTTAAGAGGATTCAAAAATGTGCATCTATTTTGGCAACTGAAATAACAAACTAAGAAAATGGATTTTCATGTAGAAAATATCAAGGAATCTAAAAAAAAACCCCCAAAAACCGCTCCACTTAGAATTTTTAACTTAATATCAACATCCTAAAAGCATGCATTATATTATGAAAATATGCAGCGGTAAAAATTAAAATGCACGTAGGTATAAACTTAAATCTTTTTTAAAAGGGTATATGCATAAAGAATTTACATATTTAAACACACACACACACGCACACACACACACACACATATATATATATATATATATATATATATATATGATCCAAGTAAGTTTATGTCTACAAGATAAAATTCAATGAATCCTTATTGTGTTTATATGGTAGTGCTTAATAATAAAGCCGTTTACTGGGTATAAAACTGTATTTTACAAACATTTCATAGGTATACATTTTCAGATGTTTGTCAAAGTTGTGAAACAACAAGAGTTCTTCAGACCATATTTCTTAAAGGGGGTTAAAATCGACATGCATTGCATAATTTTTATTATAGAAAATATCCAAAATTTAAGGCTTAAGCTTAGGAGGGCTTAAGAAATAAAATTCAGGGAATCTTGCTTGATTGGTATCTAATTATTACGGAACAAATTTAATGGGTTTAAAATTTCAAATAAGAGGTTGTCCATATGATGCCCTTTAAAAGTTTTTTTTTTTAATATTACAAAGAAACTGAAAATCGAGGGAATATTTATGTTTAAAATTTAGACATTTTCTAGAATCAAAATTATATAATAGAATTTGATAAATATTGAAATAAAGAGTCTAATGATAAGACTTAGTATCATATTTTGATTTTTATCTTCATAAAGGAACAAGATTCTCAAAACTGTTTCGTTTGTTGAATTTTTACCATCCTTGGACAGATACACTAGTTAATAAAATTATAGCATCATACTTAATTTTATGATGTTTAATTTTCTTTTTAATCTATTATATACAAATCTGGATGCAATCAAAAAGTAAAACCTGTTATTTCAGGTCTCTAATCATATATATATATATATATATATATATATATATATATATATATATATATATATATATATATATATATATATTGTATGAAGTTGGCACCCCTTTTGTAATAATGAACTCTTATAAATATAAGTAGAATGATTTTTTGTTCAATATTCTTTTTCGTTCACCCAGGGAAATTTTTTTCTGGTGAAATCTATGTCTGTATTGTCTACATAATAACACTCTTAAAATAACTACCGTTTTGTTTTCATTATATTTCTAAATAAAAACAGTAGACATATGTACGTGTATGAAAATATTTAACCGATTAACTCTTAAACTACTGGTCACATAACACTGAAATTAACAGGAAGTAGTAATCATACATAAGAATGGTTTATAAAGAGTAAAATCTTTGTTTGGATGAATGAATAACGTGTACAAAAATGTCCGCAAGTTAAAAGGCACAATATTCATTTCAACTTGCCAACATATTTCTATTTTTGTGCATGTGCAAATCCATTCATAGTTTGAGGCGATTTAATTTAAAATCTTTCTTATCTGTCAATAGCTCAAATGGTAGGGAACATGTCTGGAGCGCTAAATGTTTTAGTTCTGATTCTAGCTGATGGCATCTAAATCATTCTTTTTTAACTTTTGATAGCAGTAGTATATATATATATATATATATATATATATATATATATATATATATATATATATATTCAATAGAGAATTAAAATCTGCATGAATTAAAATATATTTAAGCATATTTTACATCCGGACAAGGCCGGGCGCACTCCACACGTATTAAATATATTGGAACGAACTGATTTTTAAAATACAGAAGAGACCAGAATAAGAATTAGTTACAGTTTCAAGCCTTTTCGTTTGATTAGAGTTGATGCCACCGAAAGTCTGAGAAGTAATAAAATAATTTAAATGATTTTTCTTAGACAACATTACTCGATTTTCTAAATGTTCAAATTTAACTTCATGAAATAATGCTATAAAAAGATTTTACTATTTATTTCTAAAATATTTACAAAAGCAAATAGGAAATGCAGCACAAGGGTAAAAGTGGAGATAGTTTAGTCAATCCTAACTGTTGCTGATTAATCTACCCTATAAGTAATTCACCGAAATACCGTATTCTTACTTAACATTCATATCATGAGTATTCCACTTAAAACACATATGTATGAACAATATGCAATAGTTTCTATTTAATTAACTTCCCATAAAGGCAGTTAGACACAAGATTGGTAGTTAATGTGGGGAAAATTCAGCTCCCTCAAAAGGGACACTCTGGATATGAACAAAAATAATTTCCTCAGTTCACTGACTGACAACAAACAAGATTAAACGCAACATGAGAACAGACACTACATTTTACTCCTAGTCAGAAGACCAAAGACGGAGTTCCTATTTACTTGCGTCCTCATGAGGCCAGAGTTAGACACGAGATCGGTTTTTATGTGGGGGAAATCCAGGCTTTCTAAAAAGAGGAACAAAAAAATGAAAAATTGCCTCAGTCTAGAAGGAGGTCTCCTTCACTGACTGAAAAAAGAATAAATTAAGCGTAACATCAGAATAGATATTACACTTTGCTCCTATCCAATAAACTGAAAAGAATATTATAGAAACGGTTTATAAAAAGGTTGGAATGTTTCATTATGTCCAAATGGATAAGTCCATTCCCAGAGTTTTGATTGGTTGCTTGTCCATCTATCATGAAAAATCTAGGATTAAACAATATTTATATATCGGCTATTGGAGGCTTTTATACTTGTAAGTGTCCATTTCATGAGGTGAAAGTTCCTGTTGCAATGGCGTTGGTGAATGAATGGATGCTGTTATCAGTGAAAGAATGGTAAAGAATCATGCTAATACTTAATGTGATATTGACACTGCATTCTCTTGGGCCATGTCTCTCCTAATATCTTGTCCGATTTTTACGGCTTTACTCTTCAGTTGTTGGCGGTTGGATTCAATCATGCTCTTCGAAATGTTTTTTTTTTCTTTTTGTCAAAGCCATTCATTTTTATTAACACTTTAACATCCGATTTTTTTTTTTAGTTGTTGTTTAAGCTGAAACTACCTTTTTAATTCTAACGGCAGCTTTTAATTTCTTTTTGGATGTCCGATCAAAAGGAAAATCCATTATTTCATGTTTCTCAAAGTATTTATTTTGTGTGTGTGTGTGGAATGGACTCTCCCATTTCAATAATGCACTACAAGTGCAACACTGATTTTTCGCCACCTGCTTTAATCTGGACGTCTTTCTACCGCAGTCACAAAGAATTTTATAGTGAAGGGATCCATGTCGACCATAATGCTACCAAGTGCAATTTACTGAACACGTCGGAAATTGTTGATGATTCAAAAGGCGGAAAAAATGCAAAAACAAAAAGAGACGCATGCGAATGCTTAGGGTATTTTTGCCACATCTAGGCCGGTGCATCTGCCACTAGTCTCTCGCTCTTAGACAGGGTAAAAAAAAAAAGTCTGCAACCTTATATGCTCTGCTTAATCACACTCAAATACCTATTCCATTGCCGAAATATTGCACCCCTGTGCCTATGTTACAAGTATTTGCCATAGCACAATGTATTTTTCATAACTATGTAGAACATGAACTTACCTTCGCATATTATTTAATTATATTGATAAAAATTCCTATTAAATTTTATTATATCTTACAATTTACCTTTAATTCAATCTAGATGTATCTAGATAGGCCAAAAGGAACTATTTTAAATTGGTATAATAATTTACCTTTAATTTCACTAGATATAATGATAAAATTTAATAGGATTTTTTATCAATATAGTTAAATAAAAATGCACAAACGCAGATGACACAAAAAACATAAAAATGCAAGAGAGTTAGGTTTTAAAATAATTTAGCCTCTCTGCCTCCCCTGACCCAAAAGAGAAACGAAATTAAGTTAAAAAAAATCATTATACCCATTGTTAGCAAGAATGAAGGGGAAGTGTTAATTGACCCTAATTTTAACTCCCATAAAGTTGTTACACGCCCTATTATGTAACTTGCAATTGAAAACAGTCTGCTCGATATGGACCTTTTTCATTATTTCTCTGTCTACTTAAAACCCAAATGAAGCTTCTGTGAACAGTTTTCAAGAACTTCCCAATCTTTGCAACATATTGCGATGGTAATACATGGTTATCTTCGAGTCTAATGTTAACAAATACTTGCCCACTTATTCTCTTAAGTAATCATATTTCGTCCATTCGATTCATAGCTTCATTATTCGACAATTTGTCTTTCTCATATCTGACGATTATGATACTGTTTATCACTAAACTTGCAATCTCATAAACTTTTATCCTCCTGTTGCTTTTGGCTTTGCTAAGTCGTGACTCATGAGTACAATTGTTCAATTTTATGGGTTTACATCTGTTTCACCGAGTTTTAGATTCAATTGCAACTGTTATACCAAGAATTTAAGTTACAACTGGCATAAACAGTACAACCATCACAAAGAATTTGCTGTGCTTCTATAGGAGGAGGACCATATCGATTTACTGAATGCTTCCAAGTGCGATTTCCTGAACACCTTGAAAATAGTTGAAACAATTTGTGATTTGAAAGGCACACAAAGACATATAGAATGCAAAATGGTTAGAATTAGGTTATAAAAATATTTACCTCCCTTCCTCCTCCCCCTCCTCCTCTAAAAATGAAGTTGAAAAAAAAACTTGTTTAAAAAAGAAAATAAAATTAATTCATTTAATGATTTGAAGAAAGTCATTAAACCCCTTCTTAACACGGGGTATGAGGGGATGAGATTCATTGACCCTAAAAGATTTACAACAGAAAAGTCTTTTTCTGTAAATCGCATGCGGGTCGATATCGGCCTGCTCCTTTCTTTCTTGGTGTACTGAAAACCAGATGGAATTTCCATGAACAGGGTTTCCAAGAACTTTCCCATCTTTGCAACACATTGTTATGTGAGTACAACATTGTTATCTTCAAGTCTAATAGTAAATACTTGTCAAAACGTTCTCTGCTTCCAAATAGAGCACCCCCTAATTTTAAATGGCCACCCATCTTGTACTGACCAGTTTTAATGTTGTTTAACTTTGGTGGTCTAACTTGTGTGTCACTGTGATTGTGCCGTATTATAAGCTGTAGTTTTGTATCTTGATGATCAGAATAGCGACTGTTTTAGATGCATGTGGTCGATTGTAAAATAAATACGACACTCAATTTTACCACCCTGAAAATATGCGAGTTCTTTGTCTACAGTGTGGCATGTCTGTTGGTTTGAGGGATCCAAGTGAATTAAGATGACTGGCTTCTCTAGAACAAATTAGGTGGACATAAGTTGTCATTCTCGTGAGAAGCTTGCCGATTCTAACGATACTGTCCTTCCTCTTCTCAGACAAGGATTCCAAACATCTTCTATATATACAATTCAATTCTGAAATTCATTTTCTTTGCCGCCATCATTTTATATGTATTATATTTATCATTATTGTACTATTGTACATTATGTACACGTTTTTTTTTACACCACGTGTAAAAAAAAAAAAGCAAGAAAAAAACGAGCAGCAACATCAATTCTATGCATTAGCCTAACGAATCCTTACGAGGATAAAATACAGAAAATGCTGTGTAGCTTAATTACCATATTTTTATAACTTTATTTTTTATATAAATAAAACAGTACATGTTTGTGTTTGTGTGTCAATATTTTATCGATAATCTCTTTAACAACTGGTCACATAACACTGAAATTAACAAGAAATAGTAATCATACAACAATGATAGTTTATAACCAGTAAAATCTTTGTTTGGGTGGATTAATAACGCGCACATACATATACAGGTAAGTTGAAATGCAAACTGTTCATTTCAACTTGCCAACATATTTTTACTTTTTCCTGTGCATGCCCAAATTTAATTTAGTTTTTCAAGTCATTTAATATTAAATCTTTCTCTTGATAGATACAGCAGTAGGGAATGAAGTTGGAGCGCAAAATGTTTTAGTTTCGATTTTAGTTGAGGGCACCTAAGTCAATTTTTAAAAATTTTTTTGCAATTATTACTCTATATTTGGTACAATATGATATTCAATAGAGAATTAGTTCTGTAATAATAAATATGAAATCTGCATGAATTAAAATATTATATATATATACATATATACGCGTATTTACATATAAATAAAATTGCTGACTTTTTTTGTTGGGTTCCACTTTTCAATTCATGAATCTTGAATCTAACCAATCCAACTAGTACTACCATCAGAATTGCCTTCGATGTCACTACTTATTAAGGCTAAAAACCACTTGAAGATAAGGGTCAATGATTTATGGGGCCGGTTTATGACAAAGGTTTACTAGCCTTAGATTTGAAAATGAACACTTTGTAGCACTCAAGGAAGCAATCTTGTGGCAATGTGTTATGCAGATAAGTTCTTTGAAGTGAACTCTGATCACAAGAATGCAGAGAAAAAAAAAAGAAGTTCTTTACAATAGTGATAACAACGCAGTTTTTTTTTATTGCTAATGAATCATCGCTTCTCAAAGCCAAAAAGCCACGCGATAAAGATTAATGAGATGGAATAGATAGTTAAATGATTATTCATTTTCCAAATAAAAATGGTGGTCGTGCAATATGGGAAAAATGGCGTTTAGGGTGTTGTTTGCTTTTATGTCTCTTTTATATTTGTAAATTCTCTTGTCGAGAGTGCATTGTGTTTCGCCAATGTTTATCTATCCACAGTCACGGCAGGGTATGGAGTATATGCCAGCTTTGATCTTGAAATTAGATTTTGGTTTATGGATTATATTTCTGCCAAAAGTAAAGCCCGAGAAATCTCTAAGTGCAATCAAGACAGCCCCATAATTAAAAAAAACACTTAGCAGAAGTATTATCCTAGCTATCAATAGTAAAAATAATGCCATATATAAAAAATTAAACCAAATAGGCATTGAAATATCTTAAATAACCTACTCAACAATCAAATTAAATGATTATGGATACTATGTGTTGTAGCCTTGTAAGCTAGTCATAACCATAACAAACACAGTGATATAGTTAACAAAAAGTGTATTAGTAAAAATGTTACAGAAGTAGACGTCAGGATTCTGGAGCCAGAACTGCCATGAATTGCTACCCAATGTGTTAAATGCAAGCATATTATAGTCTTTAATTCCATTCTACCTAAAATACATAGATCAGCTTACCCAATAACACTGTGAGAGAATTGGATATTCTCAGAAGACACTGTCTCAAAACATCTGATCCAAAAAATGTAACATAGTGCGTATGGTGTGCATGTGAGAAAATCAGCAACAGCCGTAGGATAGCTGACTGGTGAAAATATTAGCAGCGGTAGCAGCCTCCATCTTAGCACTCATGCAAATTAAGCAAGTGTGCACACGCGGACGTCAGAGGAAGGAGGAGAAAAACAAAGTGTTCATGTACTGCCTTGTTTGTTTGTTCCTGTGATAGCTAAGGGGGACAACGTAACAGACAACGTGAACAACATCAACCAAGTGGTTGAAATGTAACAACACAGTTTGAGTGTTACAGCCACATTACAAAAACAGCAATTCTCTACTCTTAGTCAAAAACATTGCTCTTGAATGTGAGGACTAAAGGAAGAAAAAGAATGAACTGTGTGATGAGGTTGCTAAAAGTAAATCTAAGGTACATATTTGTTGTAAATAAATGGCAGAACCGGAGATTACATTTCTTATATTTGCCAGTTGTTCCTCACAGCTAGACTCGATGTCCTAGCAGAAATATATTCTACCATATCAGGATTTATTCCTAAAATGATGTGCAAAAAGTATTTTATATTTTTCTTTATATTTTTTCCTCTTCTTTATTTTTTAAAATCTGACCGTTATCATCTCGGTCCTCATCCGTAGGAAGAGGTTGGGAGGAGGGTGATGTGATAACGTTCAATAAAAATCCTTTTACTGTAAGTAATTACCACATGGAACGTCACTTGAGCTACACTGGCTAACCAGGCCACACGTGTGAACGCTTGCATATTTGCCTTCATGATAAACGGAGGCGACTTTTCCATCACATCCTATTATCACACCAGGTCTATGCTATTCCTTACTATCACCTATTTTATAGTAAACATCACCGTTTTCCAAACTCCCAGCAGGGATAATTCTGCTATCACTTAACACAAGCATTATTCTTTCGTTTGACTAATAACAGCAAAACTCTTGTTTTGTGATATACATAATATTTAGGTTATCCGTGATCGTAATTGAAGGAGAGACCTACTTCTCTAAGCACTTTTACTAAACGAGATTTTTGTGACCTTAGTATTTTTCATTTTTTTCTTTATTTCTCATATATCTATATATAAAATAAAACAGATGTATGTGTCTGTTTGTAGATATTTAACTAGTAAACTACCCGTCACATAACACTGCAATTAACAGAAAACAGTAATCATACACCAAGGATGGTTCATAACGAGTAAAATCTTTGTTTGGATGGATTAATAACGCGTACATAAATCGGTAAGTTGAATTGCAAAACGTTCATTTCAACTTGCCGATATATTTCTATCACTTTTGCGCATGTGCAAATGCATTCATGTCTTGAAATGGTGTAATTTTAACCACAATGTACACTTTATACTCTATGTAATCTATAGAAAGAAAATAGATGCATGTGTATCGGTCTGTGTGTAAATATTTAACCGATAAATTCTGAAACTATTGATCGCATAGAGTTGAGCAGCAAGATATCTGGTTGCATAATACCTAAACTTCTATAGAAAGAGTATTCGTACATCAAGGATGGTTTATAATGCATCAAATATTTGTTCAGATGGATTAATAACGCGTACATACATATATCGGCAAATTGAAATGCCCGGCGTCAACTGGTAGTGGTGAAAGCACTGAATATCGAGACAGAAATTAGGAACTCGTTCCTTTGTAGATGTGGCGATTGTGATGTGAGAAATATCATTTTCTTTTTCATAATGGGAAATACAATACGTTTCTATAGTGCACTGACATAAAAATCTTAATGTTACAGTAATAACAGCCTCTCACTACATTTTATTGCTGCTTTATATATATATATTTGTAGATGTGGCGATTGTGATGTGAGAAATATCATTTTCTTTTTCATAATGGGAAATACAATACGTTTCTATAGTGCAATAACATAAAAATCTTAATGTTACAGTAACAACAGCCTCTCACTACGTTTTATTGCTGCTTTATATATATATATATATATATATATATATATATATATATATATATATATGTTAATTCACTGCCCGCATAGCAGCAGCCGATTAGCGCAATTGTTAGAAGCTCTGACTGTCGTTTGAGCGATCCGGTTTCGATCCTGGCTTGAGGTAGCTGCTTGTCTAGCTGTACTGATGAGCTGTGAAACAGCAAAACAGTACTGTATGTGGATGACTATATATATATATATATATATATATATATATATATATATATATATACAAATATATGTGTGTGTATATAAAAAATTAATATAAAAAATATTCTTGTTTTAAAACCCTTTTTAGAAATTAAAGTTGAGCCCTATTTAAGGAATTAAGAAAAAGCAGTTACCTTTATCGAAAACGCAACATTTCGACTTCCTGTCCTTCAATAGTCTGTCAATTGTGAACGTCAGTTAAAATGGTATTCATAGGAACTTAATTTCCTCCCATTCACGTATTAGTTGCCGATTGCCTTGAGGAAGGACGCTAGCCTATGAAGTCAAGGAGAGCTTTGGGATTGAGTTCGAATTTCCCGAAAAACAGTAATTATTGTCCACACTAAGGATTGCATAAGTATGTAACATTTGTATGTATAGGTATAAAAATAGTTAATATTTACTTATTTACTTATCTGTAAATTTACTAATCTGTAAATTTAGAAAGCCAGTCCAACGCAGAATTTTTACAAAATCTAATTTGTTTATAATCACACTTTCGATGATGAACAATTTCTTTTGGAATAGCAAAGTAAAGTTTGTATGTTGTTTCAACATAGTTGCAACAACATAGTTAAAACAACATACGAACTTTACTTTGCTAGTGACTACGTGCCACAAGAACTTTTTTTTTAATTCAATTTTCACCCCAAACAAGGCACAGTGCCACTTTGAAGTAGGGAACTACTGTCGGGTACATAATTTGCGGAGGCATTATGAAGGGAGATGAGTAGCAAGATGTTTGTTCACATTACACTTGAACTTCTGCATATCAGTACAGTTGGGAAAGCAGAATCCCGGAAGGGAATTCCAATTGCAGTTCTGGAGAAGAAACTATTGGAGTAAAAGGCTTTCTTACACCTAGGGATCTCTACTGTAAAGGGGTGGGACTTAGTTGCTTGTCAGGTTTGTCCGGGGTAGTCACATCGAGGAAGCACAAGTGCTTGCAGTTCGTCAGAGCACTCACCATTAAAGTACTTGTAAAACAGGCAGAGGGATGTAACATTTCGTCGATGGGACAGAGGCTGAAGCCTAGATGACAGTTCAGGACCTATCAAGAACTTATGAAGAAGGAAAAGGAAAACAAACGGATTCTACTCCGGAAGAAGATGTTATATCACCGAAAATTTGGTTAAAAACAATTTTGTTTTAAATTCTGTGTTGTTCTGGTTTCTAAAATTAGATTTTATGAAATACAAACTCTTCTGTGCAGCTAACTTACCAGATGTATTTTTTTATTACTATATATAGTTGATGGTTGATCCATGCTGATGAAGGGTAAACCCAGAATCTAATGTCCATGGATAAAATTTTATGCACGTAAAAATATTTCACAAATATTTAAAAAGAATTCAAATAAATAATAATAAATAAAAACAAGTCCCATAAAAAGAAGGCGACACTAAAAACGTAAATAAAAAGAAAGTAACTCTCTCTCTCTCTCTCTCTCTCTCTCTCTCTCTCTCTCTCTCTCTCTCTCTCTCTCTCTATCTATCTATCTCTTCACAGCTTAGGAAAGCAAAAATTAAATATAAAATGTATCGGTTCAAAAACCGCTTAGATATTGCTTATAAAACTGGGTTCTCATAGTTGAACACTCTATGTTGAAATGTAAAAGTCGGTCACTTAGCCCACGTGCATAGGATCGTGATGTAAAATCATTTGATCACTCTAGACCAACTTGAATGACATTTACACTTTATAAATGTTAATTTGAACGACATTCTCGTCGCGGTTTCCACCGACCGAGCGGTATGTTCCTTGGTAATGGAGTCAGATATGGTTTCATGACTGGGTTCGAATCCCTAGACTGGTGGTAATCGTGACTGCCTACACTGATGATTCCGGAAAGAATGAAATGCTAGTATCTGTAGGTATTAAAAATAAAAAATAATTATAGTAATAACGCACACACATATTTTGATAATTGTATAAAATATCTACTTAATAGATACATTTTAATATTTGTTCAATATGTTATAATATAAACAAAGTTAAATATTATATATATATATATATATATATATATATATATATATATATATATATATATATATATATATATATATATATATATTCAAGTAACAAAAGTAATTTACGAAACATGTTTCACCAAACAAAAATTATTAGGTAAATGCCATTGTTTGGCGAAATAGTAATTTATATCAACTCTGCATATTTTTATATGCATTGAGAACTTTTCAATTTCTTATTTTTGAGGCTCGCTATTTATTTTCTCAGACAGTTGTCACACACACACACACACACAAGCGCGCACACATACATACACACACATACACAAGGTCGTATACATATATATGAATTGTCTTTAGATCAACTTCGAAACAGGGAAAAAGGAGCCAATTTTGTGTGCGTGTGTTTAAAATTTTCATTTCTTTTAAATTGCAAGTTAATATATTTTTGAATGTTTAACATGTGTGTAAGTAACATGTTCAGACTTTGGATGGATTGAAAATGTTTGGAATAATAATAAAAAAAAAACAACAATTTGTTTACGTAACGCTTCCCCTCCACCTAAAAGAAATTGGGAGGGGGTAATAAGAAAACAACAAAATGAGAAAAAAAAAAGAAAAGATGTCTGAAGTAACAATGAAAAAAAAAAAAAAAAGAGCAGATGGAATAAGCGAGAGAAGTAGTTATTTGGTGGTGGCAGCAGTAGTGAGAGTATGCCTTTATTGGTTGTAATGGTAGCATAAGCAAGTTTCTATTGATTTTCATAAAGAATCAAGTTGGAGGCTTTATGAGTGACTGATGCAAGGGATGGGTCACTCGCCTGTATTACTGACAAAGGAACATTTTTCCATTAAAAGAGAACTGTACATAGCTTTTGATGCTGAGACTTGAGTGCCTGTATAGAAAAGGGTGCGTGTGTATGCTTATATATATATATATATATAAGCATACACACGCACCCTTTTCTATATATATATATATATATATACATCTATCTATATTCCTATGAGTTCGATTTTCCTTTGTGTGTATTGATATTCACATTAAAACCCCTATTTTTTATTTATTTAAAAAGAAAATACAATTTTGTTATATATGAGTTGTGGAATTCCATTCATTAGCAAAAGATCTAGCTAATTTGCATATTCTTTTAAACATTCATTTTAATAAATTCCGTATTAGTTTTTTTTTCGTTTTTTTAATGGGATAATCATCTTTAGTCAACTATTGCGTGTAATTATATTCATGCAGATATTCTACATGATTTATACTTGCGTAATATTTGCGTAAAATGTTCATAGTAAACACAAAATTGTTTCCATATATATTTATGCATACGTATATATTTTTGTTTTACAAATTTTGCCTACCAAACTCCTCCTAGAGTTTTTCGTCTACAGACATTAAACTTCATATATAAGGTATTTGAATCCATGCAAAATTTTATATTTGGGGTTTAGCTCGGAAAAATCGGTGCAAAAGTGTGAAAAGCAAAAAAAAAAAAAAAAAAATGAAATTTTCCAGGTGAAGGTCGAACGCCGGTATTACGAATGCATAACGTAGTAGCTATTGGTTCATGTTTTGATTTTTAGCCTTGCAGTCAACATGTCTTCATAGCCCAGTCATTGACGGCGGAGGCAAAATAAATCGTGAGCTGAACGTTTTGGTTTCGATTCTCGGTGGTGGTGCATGATTTTTTTTTTTAATATACTTTTTAAAATCATTACTATATATTACATCCAATCTATCTATCTATCTATCTATCTATATATATATATATATATATATATATATATATATATATATATATAAAAGTGAAAATGTCTGTCTTTTCTCTACGGTAGTTAAGGAAGACTATTATACAGAAAGGCATTACTTTACATATTCACACTTTTTAATATATACACATGCACATAACCTACCTTCTGAACAGTACATAGGGCCCGAGCAAAGCCAGACGGAACTGCTAGTACATATATATATATATATATATATATATATATATATATATATATATATATATATATATATATATATATAGCAAAACTACCCGTCGTTGACTCGGTTCAAAAACACCCTACAGAAAATGGACTCTGATTTATGAAAGTTATGAGAAGGAAGGGTTGTAAATTTGGGTTGAATTTGGGGGTATCAAAACCAAAGCAAAATATGATGAAAGTAAAAATAAAATAGATAAACCCCATATCATACCATACCTGTTCACACTGAAACACTTATCACAATATTCTGCGGATCTATATTAAAAAACCTTGTAAAACTTTGTGACATATTTCCATTCTATGGAGGTCAGGTGCGAACGAACACCCCATAATTTTATTATACCATGTTTCTGCAAACTGAAACATAATTATCAAAGTATACTTACGCAGATAGATATGAAAAGCCTTTATTAAAGTTTGTGCCTATTTCCATTCTATGGAGGTCAGGCGCGAACGAAGACCCCACAATTTTATTATACCATCCGTATTCAAGTTAAAACATACTTATAAAAGTATTATTATGTACATCTATATCAAAAACACTTGTAAACGTTACATACATATGCCGCCCGGCATTGCTCGGTCGTAAAATACGCTTAAATATATTTTGATTAATGCAGATTTCGTATTTATTATTATATTATATTTGACCCAATATATACTATAAAAAGTTAAAAAAAAAAAAAAAAAAAAAGACTCGTGCACCCAGCATCGATAATTGAAACCAAAATGTTTAACTTACGATTTACTTTTTCTTTTGACGTTAATGACTGAGCTATGAAGACATGTTTACTGCAAGGCTAAAATTAAAACGTGAACCAATAGCTATAGTGTTATGCATGCATATTCGTAATGCTGGCATCCGACCTTCACCTGGCAAATTCCATTTTTTAATTTTACCAATTTGTACCTATTTTTCCCCGGCTAAAACCCAAATATAAAGTTTTGCATGGGTTCGAATACCCTATATATTAAGTTTCATATTTGAGTTTGGTAGGCAAAATTTTTAAAACAAATATATATATATGCATAAATAAATATATATAGAAAGAAGTTTGTGTTTACTATGAAATATTTACGCAAATATTACGCAAGTATAAATCATGTAGAATATCTGCATGAATATAAATACACGTAATAGTTAACTAAAAATGATCACCTCATAAGAAAACCGAAAAAAAAAACTAATAGGGAATTAATTAAAATGAATGTTTAAAAGAATATGCAAATTAGCTAGATCCTTTGCAGGCAGATGAACGCAGTTTCATGACCCATCTATAACAAAGTCGTATTTTCTTTTTAAATGAATAGAAAAAGGGTTTTTAATATGAATATCAATACACACAAAAAAATATTATAGGAGTATAGATATATATTATGCATCTGTGTCAATATAGATTTACATATACACATGTTTGAAAGTGAGTGAGAAAATCTTTACTGCCATTGGAAAGAGACTATCTTTTTCTTAGAAACTACTGGGCTGATATGACTGATATTTTATATGGCTTTTGATGCTGAGACTTGAGTGCCTGTATGTAAAAGGATGTGTGTGTTTTTACAAACACGCACATGTTTTTTTATTTATTTTTTATACCTACGGACACTAGTGTTTCATGCTTACGCAATCATCAGTGTAGGTAGTGATAATTACTGCTGGATGCGGAACTTGAACCCAGTCAGCAAAGCCAACTTTAGCTTTGCGAGCCAGTTTTCTTCTCCTTAGTCACTAGAAATTAAGATTAAAATGCAAATGTATTAAGATACTTACGAAACCATGTAAGCAAGCTTGTCATAATCAACAACAATAGGAGTATTCAAACAAATAGGAAGTTTAGAAGATAATATGTATGCTAATCAACCGATCTACTCTCAATTCACTAAATAGGGCTCAACTTTAATCTTTTTAAAGGGACTTATAACTATATTTTTTTAATAAATATTAATTTTTTTAATATTATCTCATCTCTCTCTCTCTCTCTCTCTCTCTCTCTCTCTCTATATATATATATATATATATATATATATATATATATATATATATATATACATAAATTTTTTAAAGTAAGTTAGAAACTTTTTATTTTTATTGTATAGAGGGATCAATAAAAAGAGATTATATGATATTTTTCTTAGTTTATCCATCCATTCCACTTTATCGGAAAGTACTGAGCCGATCTGGTTGAAATTTTGTATGAATCTTTATAAACTGCAGCAAACTTATTATTAAAATATCCTTTTGATGCACAGGGATTAATAAGGATTAGCATTTAATGCAAAAATGAGCACAAATTAAAGCATATTCAACCATCAAATTAGCATAAAGCTCTCGTTCTTAGTTATGTTAAAAAGTTAAAAAGTTTAGTTATTACTAGCAGTTCTGCCCGGCTTTGTTCGAGCCTTAGGTACTATTCATAACTTTATGTGCATATATATATATTAAAAAGTTTGACTCATCTAAAATTTCAAGTGTTTAGACCCAAAATTTGCTCAGGAGTTTGGTAGCGTCTGCAAAGATGTAACACGTCTCTTTCAACTTTTACCTCTTGGCAGCCAAATTCTCGCTCAAACACTGATTAAAAAGCTTGCTGCTTGTCTGAATGCTCTTTATGTTTAATTTTAAATGTGTAGACTCAAAATTGGCTAAATAGTTTGCTAGAGACCACAAAGATCAAATCTTTTAAACTTTGACTACTCATTGGTAGCCAATTTTTCGGCCAAAAACCGATTAAAAAGCTTGCCCTATGTCTGAATACGCTTAATGTAAAATTTCAAATGTTTACACCAAAAATTGGCTAATTGGGTAGAAACCGCAGATGTCACTTTTTTTTTTAATTTGAACTCTTAACATTTATTGTTTTGGGCTCAAATCAAATTAAAAAGTTTGATCCATGTCTAAGTAACCTGCATCTAAAATTTCAAGTGTTTAGACCCAAAATTAACGGAGGAGTTTGGTAGAGTTTTCCAAGGTAAAATCGTTGAATTTCGACCCCTTGACAGCCAAATTTCTGACCGAAAACCGATTTAAGAGATTTTCCCAAATCTCAATAGCCCTTATGTCAAATCTCGAATCTGCAGACTGAAAATTGACAGAGTAGTTTGGTAGGGAAATGTACACACACAGACAATTTCACTTTTATAGATTCACTAGCATTTCAGCCCGGCGTTGCCCGGGTGATAGGATGTGTATGTTGAGCAAAAAAAAAAAAAGTGGTAGTAGGCAGGCAGGCTCTAACCTGTACTGCAAAGGAGGAAAAGAACGGAAAAAACCTGACGTCTTTGCTGTTATGACCATCGCCAAACCGGAAGTGACGTAGGTTTTAATTAAGGTTAAACAATCGAAAGGAGAGAATGACTTTCAAAAATATTGGCGAAAAAAATGCCCCCCCCCTGTAGAAAAGTGCCCAGTTGAAGGTGATGATATTAATGTTTCTAGCCAATGTTTCGATACTTGTCGTCTGGAAGGTCGAACTTCAAAACGATACTGATATTGGTAAAATCCGTCGCCTCTGTCGAACATTTTAGGCAGACATGCAGACATACATATATACATACATTTATATTTTGGTAACTACAAATTTTCGACCCAAACCGATAAAAAGTTTGCCCTATCTCTGAATACCCTTTATGTAAATTTTCAAATGTTTAGACAAGAAATTGTCTGAGTAATTTGGTAGAAACCGCAGAGGTCAAATTTTTTTTCAACTTTGACCCCTATTATGACCCTTTAACATTTATTGTTCTGGGCTCAAATCAAATTATTGAGTTGGATAGAGCAATAACAGGTGATATCAATTACCAAGAGTGCTTGATGTAAGAAAGGGTGCTTTATATATATATATATATATATATATATATATATATATATATATATATATATAATATGTGACCTTGAAATTATAGTCATCTATCTATAGAACGAGGCCCTCAAAATTATATGGTACTAAATTTTTGAGAAACGTACTATATGATTTGAGGGCCTCATATATATATATATATATGTGTGTGTGTGTGTGTGTGTGTGTGTGTGTGTGTGTGTGTGTGAGGCCCTCAGAGTTATATGGTGCTAAGTTTTGGAGAAATGTACGATATGATTTAAGGCCCTCAAATCATAAAGTACGTTTCTGTAAAACTTAGTACCATATAATTCTGGGGGCCTCATTATATAGATAGACCACTATAATTTCAGATTAGTTGCAAATCTATTTGATTCTCAACAATTTGGAAGCACATAAGGAATTTATATTCAGGAGGAACTTCATATAAAAGAGTTTGACAAATAGAAAAAAGATACATCGCAGTGAAAACCTCCTGACACAACAGTATTTATCTTTCTTGTCAGTGATCACATTATAGAAGATTCTAGGAACGTTCCCAAGGAAATACAATCGAAGAACTCTTTAGCCATTTCGGCTTTTGTCCCTTTCTCTATAAATAATGACATGCATCATATGAGAAGATAAATTGCCCAATAATAAAAGACTCGGCTCTCTTTATGTTCTCTTCCTAATCAAGACAATATACTTGCATACATGTAAACACATGTGTGCGTGTGTATACAGTTTGTTTTCTCTCTTTACATTAAAGAGCTACTTCATGCACACAAACTACATTTTAATAGAAATAAATTCACACAAGTAACAATTCATTTTTTAAGGGTGTTCAAAATTTCTTATATTTACTGTGGACACTAAATTGCTGTTGACAGTTTTTATTTTTCATAAATTATATTCATTCAGTTTTTACTAAGAAATTGATATTTAATTGTTCGAATATGAAAATTTATTTTTATTACACATGTTTCGAGTTTCTCCCTTCGGATATTTAAATTTTCTGAAGAAAATAAAATCTAAAATAATACCTGAAAGGACCCACTCGAAATACATAATAAACATAAAAATTAAAAAAAGAAACTCTCGGTTGATTGGTTGGTTGGTTGGTCCACTTCATGTTTGTATATATATATATATATATATATATATATATATATATATATGAAAATCAAATAAGAGACGTGTTACATTTAACATTTTAAAGCCAAATAACAACACGATTTTTTTTTAACCTTTATAAAATAAACGAATGCTTATTTTTAAAGAGAGAGATATATTTCGGAGATATACACTCCTTTTTCAATCTCTATATATATATATATATATATATATATATATATATATATATATATATATATATATATATATATATATATATATATTCCCCCGCTCTTATTCTTCTTCATGATGTTGAATGGAAGAATTTTAAGTTAAATTTACTTGATGTTAGCTGTGGTTTTTCTGTAGCTGGATAGTTACGCGTGGTCGCGCGTGATTTGAAAGTCTAGGTAGGTTTATCCATTAAAGGCGTTGAGTGAAATTTGAAAATCAAATCAGAGACGTGTTACATTTAACACTTTAAAGCCAAATAACAACGCAATTTTTTTTTTAACCTTTATAAAATAAAAAAAATGTTTATTTTTAAAGAGAGAGATATATTTCGGAGATATACACTCCTTTTCAATCTGTATATATATATATATATATATATATATATATATATATATATATATATATTGAAAAGGAGTGTATATCTCCGAAATATGTCTCTCTCTTTAAATATATATATATATATATATATATATATATATATATATATATATATATATATATATATATATTCGTTTATTTTATAAAGGTTAAAAAAATAATTCGCGTTGTTATTTGGCTTTAAAGTGTTAAATGTAACACGTCTCTTATTTGATTTTCAAATTTCACTCAACGCCTTTAATGTATAAACCTACCCAGACTATATACACACACACACACATATATATATATATATATATATATATATATATATATATATATAATAGGAAAATATATTGAAAAATATAGGGTTTTATATACATGTATTAATCAATTTGAAACAATGGAATACAGTTTAATGTGTAAGGGTTATGAATGCTTCTTATGCCAGGCATTTGGAAGACTAATGTTTCTTATCAGAAAAGGAAGGGAGGTGCTTGGTAGAAAGTAAAGATGCGACATCTAGTAATAGGCTTATTAGGGGATCTTGTATAGGGTATATCGCGATCACAATGCCCCCGTTCAGTCTTGAAAGACAAAGGATACCCCCTTGTAGGGGCTGCTGCACGTCTAATTGTAAGGCAAGGGTTGTGCAATCCCCAACCACACCTCTCCTGAATCGGCACTGTTTGATTCCAGAACGACTGGAAACAATGCCGAGATAAGTGGAGAGCACATACAGCACCTGGAAGTCCCAAATGGTCACCCATTTAGTACTGACCAGGTTTAACGTTGCTTAACTTCGGTGATCCAGCGGGAACCAGTGTGTCAACGTGATTATGTTGTATAAGGCTATATACAACAGAGGGGGGGGGGGAATTGTGTAGGCAATTATTAGATTATGATTATATCGAAAAGTTTCCATAAATAATAGGACATATTTTATTCCTTATACATATGCATATATCATTAAATAAAATAGACGTGTTTCTGTCTATTTTTTTTTATCCTTTTGAACTTCTGAATAACGATCCTCAGGTACTGGCTGATGTAATCGCAATATTGTTGAAATTCCGAGTACTTTCCAATCCTTCTGGATTCGTCAAGGATAGATTAATCTAATTTAGCGATTTGGTGTGAGTTGGGTTAAAGTTTCTTAGAAACCCACTTTTATACTGAAGCATTCTGTGTATATCAGTGTCTGTCTATTAACTGGATATTTAACCTACTCTGTGTTATAAAAAGAAACGTCTGTTGGGCTACGAAAATGGTGAACCAGGGAAAAGAAGAGAAAGCATGGAAGTAGGCGGAGAAAAAAGTGAATGACAAAGAAAAAGAATGAGAGAAGAAAAAAAAACGTATAAAAGAATTCGTCTCAGAAGATAACGAAAGATTCCAATGTAAGAATCTTGACTCCTTCGATTGACTTGATTTCGATTGATTTGATTTGGGGAAAAATACCATCTGGGGTTGGAGTTTTCAGGTTAAGCAATGACTTGGGAATAACGCGTTTCATTATTTATCCAGACGGTTTTCATGAACAGTAAAACCTGATTGATTTGCAATGGTTTACATATGCTTCAAGAGAACTAGAAGCTTTTTGAAAACACCGTACCTTCCCACACACATATGTGTATGTATAATAGATCAATTTTAATCTCCATAAGGAGACATAAAAGTGGTGCAGAATTGTTTTCGCAGAGTTAATTTTATCTGCACTTGGGATGTGTATCTGTGTGTGTGTGTGTGTGTGTGTGTGTGTGTATCTGTGTGTGTGTGTGTGTGTATCTGTGTGTGTGTGTGTGTGTGTATCTGTGTGTGTGTGTGTGTGTGTGTGTGTGTGTCTGAGAAACTGTCTCTACGAAATTCCTCTGTCAATTTTTAAACTGCAGACTTGAAACTTGATATATAGGTGATTTGGACCTGTGAAACAAATTCGATTTATTCTTTAGTCGGTAAAAGTAGTTAATAAGGGGTTAAAATTGAAAACCAAAATGGAACTTGGCAGACATAAATTGACTTACAGTGCTCTTGTATGCATGCACAAATATACATTTATATGTTAAATTCGGTTAATTTTTAACTATTTTATATTCATTTAATGATTGCTCAGACGGTAACAACTAAGGCTGGCACACCATTTTTATTTATATGGCACTCAACTCATTTTTGAAATCACTACTATATATTGGATACAATATAATAATAGATGGCTAATTCAGTGTATAATAATAAATATGAAATCTGTATAAATTAAAATATATTTAAACGTACCTCAGAATAAAGTAATTCCTTCAAAAGTACTGCAAACAAAAATAAATAAATCTACATGAATGCGGTACATTCCAGCACTAGCGGCGGGTACCTCAGGCTTTAAACACTGGTGCCCTGTTTCGAATCTGGCTAAGTTCAGCTATGCTGATGAGTTGTAGATGATGAACACGTGTCCATGGATAATTTAATTATATATTATATCTAAAATATCTAAATCATGTTTTATTGTGTGTGTGTATAATATATATATATATATATATATATATATATATATATATATATATATATATATATTTCTATATAGTTGGTAAAAATGGTAATTAGTAAAACTTGAAGAGAGTGCTCAATACTATTGCAGAGCAAATATGCGTTTTATTTTTTATTACCGTTTTATTTGTTCAGTTACATATGTTTCGGTTGCCGGACCATATTTACGACCCAGCAGCCTCGTCAGACCTTACAGAAATATGGTCCGGCAACCGAAACATATGTAACTGAACAGATAAAATGGTAATAAAAAATAAAACGTATATATATATATATATATATATATATATATATATATACTAGCAAAGGTTCCCAGCCATACCTTGTCGTAAAATATGCTTAAATATATTTTAATTTATGCAGCTTTCATATGTTATCATAATGTCAATTCTCTATTGCTTACGTTATATTGTACCCAATATATAGTAGTGATTTCAACAGTAAAAAGAAAATATGATTTGAGTGCGATCAGTTCGAATCGAAATCGAAACTAAAACTAATTACAAGATTCAAGTAAGCAAGAACGTCCGAACACTCCATGGAGTTTTATAATTATTAATATATATATATATATATATATATATATATATATATATATATATATATATATATGTACAGGGTGCGGCAGAAATTTTGACATTGCGATCTTCCTATTTGCGCCCGTGCAGTTTCTGAGCACTCATTTATTTGGTGGATGGAACTGCATGTCATTGTGTAGAATTCTTCTGACTGTTTAATTAGACAATCCCAAAGCCAAAACAAGTTTGTGAGCTGAACTTGTAGGAGACTGAGTAATAGAAAGTCTCACAGCTCGAACACAGTCTGGAGGGCGAGCGCTTCAGGGCCTTCCAGGTGGCTTTCTTTCAAGTGCCAAACCTGTAACTCTGAAATTTGTAACCCTTAGCTGCATTGATTTTCTATCTGGAACAGCATCATGCCGTCCTAACCGGTAATGAATTCGGAAAGTTCTCTGTGCTGCAATTACAGATTCACCATTCTTCAAAAACATTTTTATAGTAAAAGCACGATGTGCACACGTCAAAACCATATTGCTTGATGAGGTTATCTGAAAAAATAGTTATTAGCTAAATGAAAGCATCATTGGCACTGTAATCATTTTTTTAGTTTGGCTTTGATAATTTTAGTTTTTTCTGATTTTTGCAAAAACTTGCGCGACACCATTTTTCGGACATGATAAAAAATCCTATTTTATTAAGAGCTACGTTCATGTATATGTTGCTGTATGCAAATTTTCTACCTGTACACTTAGCTGTCATCATTATCTTTTCTATTCTACTGACAAAACAATTAAGTTTAATAAGGTAAAATGCATTCAAAAGAAGTCGTTTGTTTGGCACGGAAGAAGTGGGAAGATGGCCTTAGCTTCAGAAGGATCGTCATGGATTTGAAGCTGTCAAAATCAATGGTCTAATACATGCTGAAGACAAACTCCGAGCGGAAAAAGAAGAGAGGATGGAAAAGATCAATTAGCAAGATGGCACGAGGACTGAAAGGAGAATGAAGAAAATGTGACACGGCTTTTGACATCTGGAGAATAAGTTACAGCAAGAAAAGTTAAGGAGAAATGTGAATTGGATGTAAACATCCAAACAGTACAAAGAACGCTGCATAGGATTGGTTTGAAGTATGAAAAGGCTAAGAAAAAAATTACACTAACAAAGAAATACAAAGGAGCAAGACTGGAGAGTGCTAAAAGGTGGTTAACAAAGCATTGACTTTAAGGAGGTTGTATTTACTGATGAGAAGCGTTTCAAGTTTGATAGGCCCGATGGATGGTGTACTTGGTCGAGAAGGAGTGAGCCTGTCGTACTGAACAAACGATAGATGGGAGGAGGAGGAGTTATGGTTTGGGGTATGACCTTTGCTAATGGAAATACATGGTTGGAGTGGCTGAAAGGACGACAGAACAGCAAAAGCTACAAACAGTTGCTGGACGAGAAAGCCCTACCAAGGATAAGAAGAAAGATGGGGAATGATTTCGCTTTACAGTAAGACAATTGCAGCATCCATGTGACAAAACTCATGAAAGAATGGATGGCTAAAGTGAATATGACTACTTTGGAATGGCCTGCAAAAAGCCCAGATTTAAATTTAATGGAAAATGTTTGTGAAATGCTTGTGTAACTTGTCTATGATGGACCTGAAATAACGAAAGAGGCTCAACTATGGGAACGAATACTAGGTGACAAAAAACAACTAATAGAAACACGTAGAGATTTTTTTTGTTTTTACGCAGTGATCACCACTTATCAAGGCCCGGAAGCCACTCAGGGATAAGGGTTATTGAAAGTACATTAGGTTAGTGTGGAGATTTGATGAAGTGTTTACTTAAGGGGGCGGTTCATTAGGAATTTGTTAACGTTGGACTTGAACACATCCAAGTTGTAGTTCGGTGGGAAGCAGGCAGACGGAACAGAGTTCCACAGGCGTGCAGTTCTAAGAAAGAAGTTTTGTTCATGGAATCCGCGTTTTGATTTAGGCACAGATATAGAGTGGGGGAAATTTTTCACAGTGGATTCAGCTAGATGTTATTGTGCATATGTTTGATCATTATGAAGAGAGATTGATAAAAGTTATTGAGAAGAAAGGTGATATTACAGACTATTAACAGTTTTTCAACAATGTCTGAAAAATAATGTCGCGTGTGTTTTGTAAAAAATGAAAATGAAATATTTTTCCTTACCTAATCGATTTTCTTCCATTTTTATTACAGGTATTGTCTTTATATGTTTATGCTATTCTATTGGAGGAATTTCGCCACTCTATGGTACTCGGAAAGTCGAATACTAAAGTGTCTGAAAAATATTGTCAGGCCCTTGTATTGTTTGCACGTTCGCTCCCAGCCAAAGAGATACTTCCTTTTTTTTTATTATTATTATTATTATTATTATTATCATTATCATTATTATTATTATTATTATTATTATTATTATTATTATTATTATTATTATCATACAGTTACATTTTTTCTTTTTTATTTGTTTTTCGTTTTTTTTAGATATCACAATGAAACGAAAAACCTCAATTTTTTTTTGTTTTCTATTTAGATGTTTAGGGGCATTTCCGTAGTTGTCAGCATTTTTTTTTTTTTCATTTCCACTAAGCCACAACAACGCGTGGCCGGGTACAGCTAGTATATATTGAAAAAAATCATAGACTTATATGTAATATACTGAGTTTGTGTAATTCAGTAAATTTTCATATACCAATAGTTTTTAAGCCAAAAATGGTTGACTTATATATATATATATATATATATATATATATATATACACACACACACACAAGAAGACCTTGAGTTAGGTATTTTTTCTCCTGTTTTTTTTCTGTAGATTTTATGTGCTTTTACAAATAATGATTTTGTCTTATTGATAGAATAAATACAATTTCCCTCTGATGTTACAATGCCTCTGTATTGAAAGATAATTGATCGTGTCATAGGTGGTTGTTTTAGAGCCTTCTTCTCTCCAGATCATGGAGGGAGAGGTCGAATTTCTTTGAGAATGTTTATATCTGTATTAGTGAATTGATTTCAGTTTCTATTTAATTAAGACCTATTGTATGAATTTAATCTATTATTGTTATATTTAGAGAAGACATTTAATTTTATTCTAATAAGTCTGAATATCTTGCCGGAAGCGACTGCAAATGGAATGATTCACATTTAAATGTAGCAACCGCCGCTTGGCACGGCAAGCTATTTTTAAAACACCGGATTGCTAATGAAACTTGACCCATTTTCTACATAAACTTATGATTCTAAATAAAGCGAATACATGAATATGACGTAAAAATGCTATTCGTTATTATTACATCATAAGAAATTAAGATCTGCTGATAACTGCCGAAAAAACATTACCATATACAAAACGGTATTCGTTAAAATATAACCCAGAGATCCAAATTTAAACCTCAATGATAAAAAAAAGCTTCCAATTAATATGTACAAAGCAAGTTGTATTTTTAAGAATTCTTATTTAATTATATATGATTATCGACAGGTGTGCAGATATATAGACATGTGTTTAGATAGATATGAAAATATAGACATATATAGATGTATAGGTTGCAATTTAAAATATTTTTCAAATCAAATTCCAAATAAAGAACTTACACAAAGCTATCATAGTCACTTTGAGTTGTTTTGAGGGCAACATTTAAGTCAGATGATGAATCATAAAAATATAAATGCTAATCAGCATTTTCGTAAATGCTACATAAAATAAACACCATTAATATACATACTCTGAAGTTAAATCTATATATATATATATATATATATATATATATATATATAGAAATACATGCTTCAAACGAAATTTACAAATTCAATCATGAAAAGAACTAGATCAAAAGAATAACAAATATCTTGTAAATACCATCACTTTTTAAATTTAATTCTTCGTCAAAATGAATAATTAAAATTAAAAAAAGAATTTACATCTTCCATATTGGCAAGCTCTATTTCACTAAATATTGAGCTGCTGATATTTGTAAGTTGTCGATTGATGTTTAGAACTCTATCATCGAGGATTCTCGTTATGATATAAGCTTAGGCTTTATGTGTGTATATTATGCTTATACATCTGATATTCGCTGATGTGCTTTTATATGCATATATCTGCAATTATTTAAAATCCCACAAAATATATATAACCATAAGACAACTATTTCGAAAAGTAAGACCAACTGCTTTCCCACAGTTTATTCAGCTCCTCCCACCCACATAACATCTCTTACCATGTTACCTTGCAATTTAGTTATTTCACTCCTACCAATGCACAAATGTATACTCTATACAAATATTGACTCTGTTACTTTACTATAGATTCTTGATAAAGTCTCTCCATGGACCAAATGTTGCATCAAATCATATCTTTGTTAATCTCTTTTTCTTTCTAATTAGTTTATCGTTTTGCTTGAAATCCTTTCCCTTGTTTTATACCGGTATATTTTGTTGGATATCCTGTAAATTATACCTCACACATAATAGAAATATGCAGATGAAATTTCGTATTTCGATTATTCAAACTAGCATCCTCATCTTGAATAGTATTTTCACAATATTTCAGTCGATGAAACCTACAATCCTTAAGTGTCTCTTATCAAACTTGGAAATCTTACTATCACACTCGGAAAAATTTCCAAGTTCAACATAAAGATTCTTGAGTTCGATAAAAGACACCTGAAGAAGGTCGGAGTTTACATTGATCGATAGATTATCAAAATAACACTTAAGATGAACAATAATCCAACTAATACAGAGTGACCCCAAAAAACGGGCCCCGTGTACACTTTATGTGATATCTCCATTATTTATTCACCGATTGCCCTTATTTTACAGGACATGGTAGAATCAACGACTGCGAGTACACCAAGACCCCAGCAGGAGCTGGGACAAAGAATACACTGTGTTAAATTTTACTACAAGACAGGCTCGTTTAAGAAAACCCAGGACAGTTCCATGCATCAGTTTGAATGTGAAAAGACTCCATCCAAAAGTAGAATTCAGAACTGGGTGGACGACTTCGAGTATTCCAGTAGTATGGGACCGTGGAAAACCTCAACGCTGCCAGAGATAACTGTCCAAGCCACTCGGGACGTCCCAAGAAGCGAACAGCCGAGCTGGTCGAAAGAGTGAGAGAGTCTCTCCAGCAGAGTCCGAAACGCTCTGTGCGTAAGCAAAGTCAGTTCCTCAGCATGTCCTGTGAGACTTGCAGGAGAGGGCTGGTGAACGATATCAGGGCTTACTCATACAGAATGCAGACGCTGCAGATCCTTACAAGAAGCAGAGGAGGGCTATGGCAGTCAAGATGCTCGAGAAGATCGAGGAGACACCAAGTTCCCTTAACTTCCTTTGGACCTCAGATGAAGCCCACTTCCATCTTGATGGAAAGGCGAACTCCAAGACAAATGTCTTCTGGGGATCATCCAGACCCAATGAAGTAGCCACCAAACCCGTGCACTCTCCTAAGTTCACGGTGTGAGCTGCAATCTCGGCCAGAGGCATCATCGGACCAATTTTCATCAAAGAATCTGGCGCAGCAGTGACAGTCACCAAGGAGTGGTATGTGGAGGTTCTCAAAACCTTCAAGAGTGAGCTCCAGACCATCTACCCGTCGCTCATGAGCAAATTCTGGTTCCAGCAGGATGGAGCAAGTTCTCACACCTCAAACCTGACCCGAGATTGGCTGAAAGAGAACTTCGGAGGCCAAGTGATCAGTCTCAAGACTGATTTTGAGTGGGCACCCCTTGCCCGGACCTAAGCCCCCCAGATTTTTTTCTTTGGGGCTATCTTAAGGACAGAGTCTACACAGGGAAACCCAGAACCATCACGGAACTCAAGGAAGTCCTCAGGGAAGAGATGAGAGCCATTACCAATTTGGTATGTAAGAACGTCATGGACAACTTCGTGCTGTGCCTCAAGAAATGCACGGAGCTAAATGGAGGCCATCTAGAACATATGCTGTAGAATGGAGAAAAAAGGCCAAAGACCCTTGTGTTTTGATGTGATGTTTTAAATATAATAAACTAGTTATGACCAAAGTTTCATTTCATTTGGACAAAACACTAAGAAACGGGGCCTAATTATAGTTTGGGCCAGTTTTTTTTTTGTCACCCTGTATGAATTATCAATCTTCATTCTCAAAAATTCAGAAACACAGATAAAATTCTTTTGAATATTAGATACTCTAATGTTTTTTTGTAAATTCATTCTTTTATGCATTCAATGTAATATTTTCCACACTTTATTTTAATCTTGATTAGTTAATTTGTTAAAAAAATAAAATAGTGTGATAAATGTTTATCATACATTTACAGACTAATGAATAAGATTAAAGAAGATTTATACCGAGAAATTTTATTAAATATTGTGAATATTCTAATCATATTATATACCCTACATAGTTAAACCTAAGTATTTCAACTTATTTTTTTATAATTGATAGAATCTTGTATTCAGTGTATTAATTTAACTACTTTACTTTGTACGCTTAATTTAATTATACCATATTTTCTAGGATTTGGTAAAGTATTATAATTTCTCGAGTCAAAAGTTTTTTGATGAGGATTATTTGCATACTTTGTACTATTGCTCTTATCTTGGTTGTTATTTCCACATTTCAGCAGATGTAACCTTCGATCTAAAGATGCATTATGTTGTTTTTTTTACTTGTGATATATGGTGCAACATATAAATACATTGATTAATAGTCAATTTTAAGTAATAGTCGTCTAAAGGTCGAATGTTCGATCCTTATTAAAGTCAATAACTAAAAATAACTTAGACCCTCCATTTTTAATGCCTTAGCCATTTTCCTTTTTCCACCAAATTTGAAGATTTATATTCCAGGTCTATTTACCAGAATTAAATGCAGTATTAGAATTTCTTTTTTTTTTTTTTTAAATTTTGTGGTGAATATTAATAATTTGTACTATTTTGATTATTTAGACAATTACTCTCATCTTCTTCACATGTTTTAATCAATAAAACCTTATGTTCAGGTGCATCTTTTTAAACTTGCGAAACATTGGACCATGACTAAGTGACTAACGACACGGATTGAAAACTTAAGTGTGCCAAGTTCGAGCCTAGTTCATTCCATAGGAACACTTTCATCAAACCCGCCCTTGATCTTGTATTTAACCTCATGGAGAGGGGGCAAATAAAATAACTTGAAGAACGTATACAAAATTTCAGATTGAACTCTTTATTTAATCAACAAGGGTAAATTGTAGTAAGGATCGAACCTTCAGCCTTTAGAAGACTGTTACTTAATACTGATTATTTAGCAATAAAGGCGTTGGTTAACAATACACGTTAAATGACAGTCTTCCAAAGGTTAATGGTTCGATCTTTACTAAAGGTGATAATAAAATAATTAATACTTCTACTCGATTATGGCGACTAAGAACAACTTTTCCTATGGATTAAATAAAGGGTTTAGTTCCAAATCCTATATATGCAAGAAAAAGCCAAAACCTAATAAAAATACTAACCATGATGAGAATAGTACTTCCAATAATTCAAACAATACAAAGTTTGTAATAGTTTCATATATTCTTGCATTAATATTTTATAGTTTGAAATGACAACTGTTACCTGTTTCGTTGTTACTATTGGGTTGACTAGAAAGTTCTTGCGGAAATTTAATTTTTATTTATTTTCAAATAAGTTTTCGTTATAATACCTTTACTTTATATATCACTAGCAGTTCAGCCCGGCTTTGATCAGGCCTTATGTACTCTTCATAACTTTATGTGCATATGTATATATATATATTAAAAAGTTTGATTCATGTTTAGGTAACCTACATCTAAAATTCCAAGTGTTTAGACCCAAAATTGGCGGAGGAGTTTGGTAGAGTCTGTAAAGGTCAACTCTTTCAGTTCTATAAAAGTTTGTGTCACGTTTGTTAACTACGCGTATCCATGAAAAAGTAATCGAACTCACAATTGACATTTTATATCCATGCAAGACACAATGAGAATTTCTGAACTCTGTATACACGCATTCATTAGATATCAAAGACACTGTTATATATACTACTAGATGATACGAGCAAATACAACATATACTGAGACACGAAAGAAATACAGACACGTATATATACAAGACACACATATATATTTATACACCCACCGGCTACATAACATTTCCTGATTGATAATTCTCAATAATATTCAATCATACCACTTATTTTCAATCAAATAACTTTTATTAGTTTATATCTTCTTACAATATTTTATGCCTTGGAACAATACCACAGCGTCGCTTCCCAGCTGAATATAGCATAGTGTTTTTCAAGTCCAATGTAAACAAATTCTTATTGACCAGCCTCCTTAAATAATTAGTCTGCCCAATCATCATTACCAATAATTACGGTGTTGTCTCACTGTCCACCTGACACTCACTTGAATGTGTGACTTTTGGGCCTCGATAAATGGTAACACTTTAGTAAAACAATTTTTAATCATTGATTTACCTGAATGCATTTTTTTATTAAGACTTATTAAAGATCACAGGTTCAGAAATTATCAAGGTTAACTGTACTTTACAGTTAATGTTTCAATGTAAAATTAGGCTAAATATGTATCGGGTTCAAAATGTATTTTTAACCTATACTTTCTGACTGATGATTCAATTTTCAGTTTCATTAGTCCGTAATTATAATGAAATAATTAAACCCATGACCTTTGCTCTAAAGTTATGAACGTTGACGAGATATTAAATATAAATTGGATTCTAAAAGTTTTTATCATCTTAGCAATAGCAATCTTATTTCTGTGTCTTACACAAGGGCGCCAATTGGGGGGAGAATTAAAACTTGATCCTAATTAAAGAACTTGACCTTTCAATCTGAGAATTTGTCCCAAAAGTCACAAATGGATCCAACTCTTGATGGATGTTGACAAAGTTTGCTGCACAACATTTGTTCTGATTAGGATGGTTATCATCTAACAATAACCGGAAGTAGTCTGACTATAGATACCGGCGATGCATTAATTTCCGGTTTTATGGATACTATGGCTAAGACTATTTTCATGTTGTTTGTGCTCGTTTGTCAAAATCAAACCAAAATATATGTTTATATTTCTATAAGTGTTTATCACCATTCTGTAAAGCACAACGTGAAAAATTATTTTTAATTTAGTGAAATTAAGCCACCAGGTTCAAAATGTAAATCTGTAGGATTATTTAAAATCTCATTCCACAGAAAATTGGCCTTCGGGACAAGATCAAAGTGTAGTATCTGTTCTTCAGATGCTGCACTTCAATTTCTTGTTCTCTGTCATTGGAGGAGAAATCCTTCACGATTGAGACAATTTTTATTTTTGTTCCTTTTCTCCACGTTAAAAAACGACCCTCGTGTCTAACTCTGTCCCGTGGGGAGGCATTGTAAATAGGAACATCAGAAGTGAAGCAAAGTAGGTAGTTTCATGCTCTTTTTAAGTTAAATTATAACTGAGAAAAAAGTAAAATGTAAACATAATTCTCCTATATATTATATTGCTCATACATGTTGATAGCGACTGACCTGGGTACGTTATTTTAATACATTAATTAAATAATTGATATTTGAATGTAGGGTAATTTGTGGTTGAGCCTTATTACCTTAACAACAACACACCAACTTATGAGCGAAACATTATTATTATTATTATTATTATTATTATTATTATTATTCAACTCTTTTGTGAATACTGTTGTTCCACAAAATTTTCATAAATTATTATACATTTTTATTTGACCAATTATATTTGCTTTGTGATAGTCAGGAATCGAAGAATTCGTTTGCCTCTATTATTAGTAATTACAGACCTCTTCAGAAAACAACTCAACTTGAAGGCATGTGGTTCTAGCACAAACACGATCAGGTGTGTAGAATTTCTTAAAAAAAAACGCATGCATGGAATAATTAAATAAACAGCTATGGTGTTTATTTACTTCTGACATATCTGTAATAGACTCGAAATACTGAGAGAACACAGTTGCCTTTCATAACTAAAGATAACAAATCTTTGATATCAGATAACTGAAAAAAGTAAAATATGCAAAACTAAAATAGAAAAAAAAACTCGTGTCTAAATAATTAAACCAATTTAACAATCGTGAAAAGATAATTAAAAAATAAAAGAAAACTTATATACTTTATTGTAAGTTGCAAGTCAATTTGTTATGAGTAAAAATATTTAAGAAAATATCTATTCCCAGCAGACGATATCTACATCAAATGACTATAATCTTCAAAGAATGTCTAGCTTTTAACTTGCAATTCGTTTACTTATTTGCTCTTTGTTAAAAATCTTATCGCAAGTACTGAGTACTAAATAAGACTTAAAATATAAAGGATTTGATTATGAAACTTATGTAAATAATACTTTGTTTTCCTTATCACATTTTACTGATTATTTAAAATAAGAGAGCTTGAAAGCCTACTAGACATTATCCTTGAGTGTCTAAGGTCTTTCTGTACACGGCTTTGTCAGGATAACCTGGCATGAGCATACTTTTCTCTAGAAGTAAACTCTGATCAAATATTACAAAATAACATAGTATTCGCAGTGTAAATAAAATCTCAATACTGGCTTTTACAAGCAATAGAGCACCTTCTCTAAGTGATGTTACCTAAAGTTATAACACAAAGCGAGATAATTCACTAGACTGAATGAATTTTGTCCTGAAATCCAATAAGCTTAAGAGACCACAAGAAAGATGTATTAAAACAAACTGAAATGATCAATTGGGGAGAGGAAAATTATGTCCCCAACTTCTTTTTACTAACTCGGTGTTTGAGATGTAAATGAGAACTTGAATAGAATATTCGAATATATGCATATCTCATTTGGAGTTCAAGTGTTAGCCCAGGAAGGGGGTCCCTTGATTTTTGAGAACTTCAACTGAAGTAAAATGAAACACTGTCAAACTATATATATATATAGAATGAGAAGTTAAAAAGAAAACATAATTTAAATTTAAATGAGAAGTTAAAAAGAAAACATAATTTAATAATTATGAGCATATTGAAACAGGACATAATAGGCAATGTCAGGTCTTTTTACTAGTTAATAAAATTTAGTCCTTTCTGAAGTACAAATAAACTAATTTGGCACGAACACATTGATACACCAATTTTCGCCAGATCACCGAAGTTAAGCAACGTTAAGCCTGGCCAGTACCAAATGGGTAACCATTTGGTAAGGTGAGGTGCTGTATGTAACACAAGGTAAAAATTTCAGGTTGGGAAACTAGCACGGTTTATCCTTCTCTCAAGGGTAGATGGGCCTCTCTTAAGCCATGGTAGGCAACCCATCTAGTGATGGCATCACGATAAAAACATACCCTTGATAGCTTTGGCGAAACATCAATTATTTCCAACCATTAGAAAAACGTGAAAGATTTTGTGGAATTCGTTCACGTTTCACCTGCGCCTACTGGCATTGGATGAGACATTTTTTTTTTTCATATTCCTAACATGTTCACTCAATAGTCTTTGTTGTATCATTATATTTAATGATTCAGGGGGCATGGCGTATCGCCATCAAACCTTAACTCTGCAGATTTTTTTTAATCGCTTCCAACAAGACATGAAGTTACTTGATGTAAGGAACTATAAAAAACAAAACAAATAGTATTTCAAGGTCAAAAACTTGCTAACGATAAGTGTTGGAATGTAAGGACTAAAAGATAAAATAAGTGAAGGGAGAGTAACGTGGCTGCCGAAAGTAAACTCAAGATCCACTTTCTACTCTTATTATCTGTGAGGTTACTTTAAAGATATTGTCTATCAAATCACTCCTCAGATTGTTTTTGAATCGAGGTGAACCATCAGAGCCCAAATGAAGGGAGAGCCAACAGCGAAAGTATTAATAACAATACAACAAAGACTGTTGGAGATTAATGAGTGAAACTTGAATATCAACTTCACGGATAAGTTCGCAAATGCTGATTATTTACAAACAATACGGATTGACGACTTACGTGTTCCAAGTTCAAATCACAATCGTTTCACAAGAATCACTTTAACTTAAGATGTTGGAAACCCTCCTTACCGTAAGTACTCAATGTCTTTCTAGAAATAATTCTAACTAGACAAATACCTGGGAAACCAATGCCAACAATAGAATCTAAATATTCATACAATACGGTGATGATAACCTGACTGTTATTAAACTCAATAATACATCTTTTGAAATACTACACACACACACACACATATATATATATATATATATATATATATATATATATATATATATATATATAGAGAGAGAGAGAGAGAGAGAGAGAGAGAGAGAGAGAGAGATAGCGAGCAAGCCAGAGAGAGAGAAAAGGCACACACAGGTATTTGTATGCCTAATTTGTATAATATTTAGATAATTTATATTAATGTTTAGCGTTTATTTGTAATTTATTATCCTATGTTTCTATATAAAATATGTCCGATCGATGAGACCACCATGAATTTGCTGACTACAACCCCGTATAGAGGAAGAAACCGTGCCTATAAAAAGTATTACATTTTAAAATTACAATAGAATATATTGAAGATATTTTATAAGTTATACATCTAAAGAGAATACTTAGATTAATGATGACCAGATGACGTGTAGTAGTTTTTCTCATGTATAAATGTTTTCCTGTCACGTTTATTGTTCATCTTATATATTTCTAAAATTTTGTGTTTAATAAAAATATAAAAATAGACTACTGATGACAACATTTAAAATATGAATCCTCGTATATCTATTTTTCTGATACTCATTCATATATAAAATCAGTAAATATGGAAGTAATGTAAAATGTCACCGAGATGGTATAATGTCTTTGATAATTTCGAGTTAAACCTCTTTTTCTCCGTTTTTACAGCATTCTTTAGTTTTTTCTTTATTTTGGAAAAAGAAGTTTCACTCTCAAAATTATCAAAGACTTTATACCATCTCGATTATATTTTACAGTAATTCCATATTTATTGATTAACACGTGAAACATCCTTTGAAAAATAGATATACGAAGATTCGTGATTTAAAGTCAATATTTGCAATTAATTTACTCATTTATTTTAAAATATTATTATGCATTAAAAATTAGCTAACACGATTCTTTATTGATGGTTAAATAAAATTCAAGTTTAAAAGAAATGATTATTTACCATTTAAAGTTAAACTTAAATTTTATTATTATTATTATTATTATTATTATTATTATTATTATTTTCTTTTTGTATTTTCGCCATTCAATCCATTAATTCTTCAAATTAATCATCAGTAGAAATTATTCAATTTCTGTAAATTATTTTTCTTAGGTATCCGGCATTTCAGTGTTTTTGTTCATACGTCACTTTACCATCTTGTTGTTATCAACTTTTTTAGCCACTCATATTTACAAGCGGTGCTTTAAGCGATCTACTCTCTTCTAGCACTATGTATATAATCAAACGAAATCGTAACAAACATTTTTATTTCTGTACTAGTTTGCAACTCTCATCATTGTAATATTCTGTTTATCGTCCGTTTTACATGCTGGCATGTGCAGGATGGAACCTGGTTCGTGAATTGATCGAACTTAAAGACGGTTGCAGTGGCAAGCTTGCTACTAATATGCCTATTCTTTTATGGTTTGCGTATGTAGATAAGTTTGTGCCGAAATTGGCTCTGTCCAATCAATATCTATAATTAAATACTTTTCAATGTAAATGCAAATGCAGGACTTGCAACTCTGCTGCTCGATATGAAAACATGTAAGAAAATCCTATTTTTGATTATTGAACTGCTTTAACCCTAACCCATCTCCCTGGCAGACATATTGGATTACCTTGCTAAGCCCAATTACAACACAGATTTCTTTCACTCAGTTTTGATCGGTTCGGTTTGTCTGTTTTATGACATATCAACCATCTCTGGGTTATTTAATTCCAAAACATCATAAATATAGTCGATCAGTTGCAAAGTTTGTTGTCTCTGAGACTCGTGCACATCTTCATTTAGTTTCGTTTTGTGTACTTGAATATTTTTTCCAAGCAATTTTATGCTATTCTGTTTTTTTTTTTTTTTTTTTTTTTTTTCCAATATTTGCGTTATTTGTGTTTTACAAACAATTATTAAAAAAAAATTTTACAACGTTTTGGTTGATGTAACTGCAGACCTTCTTCAGCAGCTGTTTTTTAAATTTAGGAATCTTCTAGTAAAACATGGGAAACTATTCAAAATTTCGATTGAAACAGATCACTTAGATCATTTTATAATATAAAAAAAATAAATGAAAACGTTTAATATTAGCCTGTGGGGATAGATTGTACTCATTCTGTCAGACATGAGTATGTAGAAAGTAAATTGTATGTTTTTGTTTTGGAATAATTTTGATGAAAATTCATAATTTGTATTCAGATTATAATAAGATATTCCTAACAAATGTAGGAGATTAAGTTGGCCAAAACGTTGTAAAAACAACAACAAAGATAAGAACACTAACCATAATAATTTAAATACTATACTTAACTTATTAAAACGTTGTAACAAAGCTAAACACATAAATCATAATAATTTAAATACTATACTTAACTTATTAAAACGTTGTAACAAAGCTAAACACATAAATCATAATAATTTAAATACTATACTTAACTTATTAAAACGTTGTAACAAAGCTAAACACATAAATCATAATAATTTAAATACTATAAATAACTTATTAAAACGTTGTAACAAAGCTAAACACATAAATCATAATAATTTAAATACTATAAATAACTTATTAATAATCATCTGAAAATTTTCAGAACAAAAAATGAGAATATTAAAATAAATATGTTCTATAATCATTATATTTAGTTTAACATTTGTTTTTCATACTGGCATGTGTTGGACGGCTTTTAGAAATTTTCAAAACTATTTGTCACTTCTTTTCTGTGAAGCCCATTTTTGTATCTTCCTTTCCGTTTTTGTCACGTCAACTTTTCTACGTCTAATAGCATCACCATATCATCCATTTTTCGAAGTTTTCTTCTCTGTACTATCTAGATTTAACCTTCCTTTATGATCTAAGTCTGTCTTGATTCAGTTTGACACCCGTTTGCCATACTTCTAAACTAATTTATTTATATCCCGGTCTTTGTTTAATCCTCTTTCTCTAAAATCCACTCTCATCACCTCCATGTTTCCCCTCCTCTGCCAGTTAACCTTGCTACTTCAATTGTTCTACGTCTACTAACCCAAGAACTGTCATTGCTCAACAACATCATGTGTTTTGGTGTTTAGTCTTTTTGCAACACTGTAAAGTTTGGCATTACATAAGTTTCCTATCGTCCACCACAACAGTTTCTGTGTCTGTGATGGTTGGGAGTGGTGCAAATGAAGAGTTTCGAAACAGTGTCTGAACTGGTTCAGCTCACTTGCTAAAGAGAAAGATTTTTCTTTATCATATCTCACCTTCATATCCTGACACGTATCCTTAATTTTGATCGTTGAACTTTTATAGGAATTTCTACTTTTCTGTTTAATGTACTTTGTGGAAAATACTGTTTTAAACATTAAACACACCTACATCTAATAATCTACACGATGACAAAAACATAATCCTTTCTGATTCTAATTAAAAGAAATTAGAAATTTGTTTTTGTTTCTACTTTATTATGTCATAACTTCCACTGCCTTCGAATTCTTTTAATAATCTTGTCTAAAATATTCCAATATTATATATGCAAGTAATTCTTTATAACATAACCCCGAAATCCGTTTTGTTTTACGGCATATCAGCACTTTTCAGGTAATTTAATGTTGGATTCATTCTTTGTAACATAATCAGAAAATCTGTTAAACCGAATTATAATTTATTATTCTCAAGATACCAACGTCCAACAAAAGAAAATGGCTGGTCAAAACCAAATATCGATTTGTCAGATGAAAAGCTATTTCTGCCTGAATAGAAAATTAGGACAAAATATACAATATATGCACAAAACTTTTTTGTAAAAGAAAAAAATCTACATAACATAAAGTCTTACTGTAAAGGAAAAAGTTTCTTTTTATTTTTAAGATTTTGCATTATGTAGATATTTTTACATGAACAAGCAACTTGTTATATTAATTATGTAAAAATATTCCAATTGGGGTGGGCGATCAAATTGCACGATCTCTTTGAAATATTTATATTAATTTAAAATTTACTTATATATTGCTTTATGATTATTTTTTAAGGGATAAATGATTAATCATGAAATCAAAATACTTCACTCGGTAAACCAGATCAATATTTTTTTTGCATTTCTTTGTTAGCGATGTAATTTTGCTGATGATCTAACCTTTTACAAACCTTAGAATCTATAAAGCTCGTGATAAAAATGATTAATGGAAGTGAATAGACATTTTTGAAGTTTCACATTTCTTTGATCCATTAAAACTGACCTCTGCTCTGAGATCATTCGTTCCATATATTATCTTCTAATCTACTATATTTGTTAGATTCAAAAAATGTATTTGATGCTCTCTTACACAAGCAATTAATTATGAGCATATATCTTTTCAGTTCTTTTCAACCGCTGTACCCAGTGTTGTCCGGGTGGAAAATTCACACAAAAATATATACACACAAAAAATCTAAGATTAGCTTTTTTGAAGAGTGTATGTATGTATGCTTGATAGACAGGGAGAGGCGATTCTCCTACAAATGCTGGTGTTACCAGATTTGGTTGTCTGAAGATACTGGCTTTCTGACCTAAAATGCACCAAATGTTTATATTATCGTACTTTGGAGTAATTGTGCCAAATCCGGGGGTAATTGCGCCAACTAAAACAGAAAGTGCTCTTTATATGTGTGGTTGCCTAAAGAGCACTTTTAGCTAGTTGGCGTAATTACTCCAGATTTGCCGCAATTACCCCAAAGTATGGAATAGTTTTTTTTTCTTTCCCTGTGTAATGCAAAATCATGTCCTAAAAAGTTAAATAAAAAATATTTTGCTATACAAAACAACCAAACCAAACACTATGATAAAATATTTGAAGATATAAACAACTTGAAGCATAAAAACTTTTTTCCAAAATTATTGAATTCAGCGTTAAATATACCGGAAAGTGTTGATATAACGTAAAACAAAACTCTACTAAAATTACATTCATATGATACAGGTATCTAGTGAAATAAGGGTAATTATGAATTAAGTCTGTCATTCTTGAAGTAAGACAGAAATAGCATTACATCGGGAAAATCGATATTTGATTCTGACTAGCCACTTTTTTCGAATATTGGAGCTTGTTGATAATAAATTTTAATTAAATTATATTTACAATAAAATCTGGCTTGGACTATTTTTTTGTAGAGAAACTATCTTTATTTTCAGCAACAAACGTAAATTGTATTCATACATAATATATTATGAACATATTTTTCTTATATAATCTACAAGTATTTGTTAACTGAATAAACAATTACAATTTATGTAACTTAAAAAGTACCAAAATCAGTCACTCAAGAACCTTGCAAGATCTTCAATATTTTCGCAAGATTCGTGCCATAATAGTATATCCAGTGCATGTCCAGACAAATGTGAATGAAAGTGTGCTTATATTTTAACATTGCATTTGTATGACCAAAAGAAATCTAGTAATTTCTGTAGAAATGGTGAATCAGCTTGCCAAACTCAAGGGTAAAGAGTTTGTTTTTTGTTTAGCAGACAGAACATCATTGTTAGAGAAGTATCATTTGTTTGCCGTGAAAAATATTTGCTAATATTTCTCAATTAGAAAATACATTCTGGTCCAATTAGAACCTAAACCCCACGTTAACGATCTGAAATTGATCAAAAGGTTTTTGTGCAATTAGAACCGGAGTTTTAAGAAGCTTTTTTTTTTTATTTAGGTTCGTTTAAAATTCCTAACTTCAAGGATTTATTTCCTGTAGTATTTATATATTAATAGAAATTGTTGTAGACAAGGCATAAAGTCATCAAAAGATGATAATTGCGAAGGCAGAAGATTCTTATTGACCTTAGTCTTGAAACATCCATGACTATTGGTAGGAGCAGAATGGTCAGAGGGAAGAGATTTCAACAAGTTTGCAGTTCTTGGAAAGAAGCTACTGGAATAAAAAGCTGTATAACAATAGTGCATCAACACAGTAAAGTGATAAAGATCACTAGATCAGTGAGTTTTATTAGATATTTAAATTTATCATGCATATTCATCATGCATCTAAATATAGATCTATATTTTAAATATTGTCTTTGTTGAATTAAGACTCCACATTATTATCATAAAATTATCGGCTTTTATTTTGGTGTGACGGTATTTTAAAAAAATATTTTTTAAATAAAGAAACGCTTGTTTGACCATTTCAGCAACAAACGTAAATATATTCATACATAATATATGGACATGTTTTACTTTGCCCCACCCCATGAGCTGACTCTGCTACCTCAATTGTCACACATCTACTAACCCTAGAACTTTCATCCATTTTTTCACACCACAAAAGTTTTTTGTTCTACTGATATCTCTTTATATTACCCAAATATAAGTATTTTGGAACAATAAACAATTACAATTTCATGTAACTTGAAATGTACCAAAATCAGTCTCTCAAGAACCTTGCAAGACCTACAATGTTTCACAAGATTCGTGCCATAATAGTATGCTTAGTGATAATATATATATAAGATGAATCAAAATGTGTCAGCACTTTTCTGCCAAAAACATTTTCATTTCCACTATACATGTGACTGGAGAATTTGATACACCCCCTTAATAAAAGGAAGCCAGATCAACGCACATCAGGTGAATGTCTATTTGTTACCTTCGTTATCAAAGTTTACATTACTTGTTTGATTGACATCAATTATACATGTCCTACAAAATTCTGCAACTAGTGTTTGTAGAAATCAAATCTGTAGTTTCTGAATCAATAGTGGTCAGATATAGACATGGTTTTAATTAGAAAAATATGCTAACATATTGCTATTCTTTGTAAATAGTGTTTATTCTTGTCATTTCTTATGCAATGTTCAATAGGAATGTGGCATGGATAAAATATTTCACAAGTAATATGAACATTCAAACTTTGAAGGACACTTGAAATTCTGATTAATGATTAATGAATTGAAAATATTCTTTTTCAAATATTTTACCACAACTGTAGATGCAAGAATTGAAGATAGCTGATATGCATCGATGGAGACAAAGGAAAATGCTCGTGTAAATAAAGTTACATGCTTGTAAGAAATGGCAATAAAAGACCAGTAGGGATCGTTGAGTTGACAAAATGTTACTGTTTCTACATCAGTAACATTAGTAACAGTAAGAAAAACAAAACTCTTGGCAGATGTTTGAGGTGATGGATTCAAAATAGATCACGGAGAAGAGCATGCCTCAATAACAATTACACTATTTCAATGAAATATAGCTGACACAGGATTCTTAAAAAGTTCATACAGAATCGAAGTCTCATCTGCAAACAGCATAATCACATTTAGGCTAGTTCTCGTTACGCAACGTCGAACCTAGTCAGTATCGAATAAGTGATCATTTAGGAATACCAAGCGCTGCATGTTGATGTCAACACGCCCCATGCAAAACTGTCATTTCCACTGTCTAGTATATATATGTGGCTGGAGAATTTGATATTCCTAGAAACTTTCTTCTTTGAAGAAAGTCTGTTCAACCCACAGAAGGTGAATGTCGGTTTGTTACCTTCATCATCAAATATTTTTAAATAGTGTTTTAATGATTACTTTGATTAAATTTTAATGCACTAAATAGTTTTAAATTAAATTCAAAAATAAAATTTTTATTTTAAATCAGAATTAAAATTTTTTGAATTATTAAATATTAAAATATTAAAAGCGAAATCATTTTAAATATTTTAAATAAGTCATTTTATTAATGCATATATTTTTTAATACTTTTATGAACAAATTATTAAGTATAATTTGGATTCTTCATACTACTGTTCTCATCTTGAGTGTCGTTTTCAGAATGTTTCAATCGATGTAACAAAGTCGGAGGTTACATCGACCAAAACGTTAGGAAAATGACACTCAAAATGAGAACAGTAGTCCGAAGGATCCCATACAAATACCAATCCTCATCTAAAAAATTCGGAATCCTATTAAATACTTATATTAATTAAATTATTAAATACTTATATTAATAATTAAATTATTTCCATTTGTAGATAAAATAAATACTTTTATAAGGCAAAAAAATACCATTTTTTTTTAAATAAAATTATTTAAAAACATATTGTTAATTATTTTAGCGAAAATTAAATGGTGTCGTAAACATGTGCAAAAATTTATTTTATTGTGTGATTGCTTTTATGTAAATAGATATCAAAACTTGATATCATCAAATTCGGTTTTAACGTCCATTTTTACATTATAACATATATTAAATGGCTTTTAGAAATTGACTTTCACACTATCACTATCTATCTTTATTTACTCCGCATTTCCTCAAATTTATCACTTCCTCCCATATTCTACCCTCCCCCTCTGTGAGCTGACCCTGCTACCTCAATTGTCATACATCTACTAACCCAAGAACATTCATCTATTTTTTCAACACGACAAAAGTTTTTTTGTTCTGCACACATCTCTTTATATTGTCCAAATTTAATCTGCCTCTGGTGGTCATCATATCTAAATTTGTCTTTTACTCACATTACACAACCATCATATTCTCATGCCACACAGATCATCACTCCTTATTGTCCATGTTTTATTTTCATACATCATCACACTACGTATACATTTATGATAGACTCTTTAGTTTACAGTGGTAATGCTCTGCTATTTAGTAATTGCAGAACTTCTGCCGTTCACTCTTAATTTTTGCAATCTTACTAGCACCTGCTCCTTCCTGTGCTCCAATGGTATCACTCAGCTAAAAAAAACCTAACCAACATCAAAATCAGCTTTGTGGTTCAAATGTACTTTTTCCACATCTGAGTTCTCATCTTTTTCCATTATCTTCCTCTTCCTGGTTATCTTCTTTCAAGCTACCTGTAATTCTACTACACTTTTATATTCTCAATAATTCCAAGTATTACAAAACAATTGAGTTCCGCCTGATTACTTTTCTGCAAATTGAGCAAAGGGGACTTTCCACTTTTAAGGGCCTATGCAACACTACAACAACTGATCATCACTTTGGTTTTGGTAACATTCACTCTCAATATCTTTCCATAGCATTCCTCAAACTCTAGCTTAATATGTAGACCTTACATGGTTTCAAACTACTATATCACCTTTTCTAACGCAAAATGAAAAGCTGTGCGATTCTGATTTCTATGCCATATCTGAAAATATAAAACAACTTTCATTGCTTATTTCGGATTGTTTTTCTTTTTCTTTTTTTTTTCTTTTTAAATCATTTTTACTCCAAACATGGCTTATTGCAACTTTATGTCTGTAAAGGAATACTGTCTAGGATCGTGTCTAGCAGGGGGCTGAGGGGAGTTGAGCAACGAGATGTCTGTTCATATTACATTTAGAGGTTTGCATATTAGTACAGTCGGAAAAGCAGGAAACAGGAAGGGAATTCCAGAGGAAAGAAACTATTAAAGTAGAATGCTTTCTGGCATCTAAGGACTTCAACAGTACAAGGGTGAGATTTTGCTGTTTGTTGAATTTGTCGAGAATATGTACGTCTTTGAAAAGATTTTATTGTTTTGAGTTGAGTTCAAAATCAAATTACTTGATTCAGTGGAGGAATCAGTGAAACTTATTGGGTTTCAGTTAAAGAAAGACTTATTAATTAACACTCTTTTTTAAATAAATATGCAAATTAGTTAACGTTCATGTAGTTGTTCGCATATTCATGACTGAGTATATTAAGAAGTTAATTTTAATAATTTTTAAATAGAAAAAGTAAGGTCTTAATAGCAAACTTTATAGGTACATAGATGTTGATTCTCAATAATTCGTCTACATTTTGTAAACTTGAACCCGTTAATTTTTTATATTATATATATATATATATATATATATATATATATATATATATATATATATATATATATATATATATATATATAATATAAAAAATTAACGGGTTCAAGTTTACAAAATGTAGACGAATTATTGAGAATCAACATCTATGTACCTATAAAGTTTGCTATTAAGACCTTACTTTTTCTATATATATATATATATATATAATGAGGAAGTTAATCTAAATAAATGATTACCTGTTTTAAATTTTTAAAAAGAAATCTATGGCAGGATTACACTAACGTGCTCACTGAGACCTAGACTTTATATACATAAAGAAGTCCGGCTGACATCCATATAATCTGCCAGCTGATATAATAAAAACTCTCTCAAATCAAAAAGTAGTTAATATATTAATGACACTACTTCCTATGTAAGTCAGAGCAGTCTAGCTTTAGGAACTTCACACAGTCAATTTGCAAAGAGGAGATAACTCCATTAACAATTAGTAACTGCTAGAGCAATCTAGATTTAGAAAATCCAAAGAGGAGAGACAATTCAATTAGCATTATCTATGATAGTTTCTGCTCAGTACTTAATAGAACAACTTATGGAAGTCAAAAAAAGTCCGTTATGCACATCGAAAATATATAGGGGTATGTGAGTGCATATGTGTATTGAGAAAATATATAGGGGTATGTGAGTGTATATGTGTATTGAGAAAATATATAGGGGTATGTGAGTGTATATGTGTATTGAGAAAATATATTAGAATGTATCAAAAATGAAACATTTTGAAAATCCAAAAAAATTGTTTTAAATCAAAAACAAGATCATTGTTGTTTGTTGAACATTTATACAATATTCTTGCACTCGAACCTAAAATGTCATATCATTTTCCATACATAGGAGAGAACTTGAATGCCTACTAGACACTATCCTCGTGTGTTTTAGGTCTCTCTGTACTGGGGTTTATCAGGAAAATCTGATATGAGGATACGTTTTTCTACAAGTAAACCCTGACTGAATATTCAAAATCACATAGTATTCACGACCCAAAAGAAGATCTCCTCAATAAGACCAAGAGACCACAAGAAAAGTATATAAATTATTTAAATGGTCAATTGAGGAGAGGAAAATTATATTCCCAACTTATTAACTAAAACAACATACTATTTATTTGCTTGAGAGAGTAAGTAACTACGATGAATGTATTTATGTTTTATTTCGATTGGCAGGAAGGAAGATTAGGAATTCCCTGTTTTTAGCCAAAATAATTTGCTTTGAACTGATGTCTAATAACTTTTATCTACTTGTGTTTTGTAGCTTATAATAAATAAGTCACTTGCTTGATCAGATTTTATAAACATATTATATTGTCTCGATAAACATGGAGGTCGGAGGTTACATCGGCCAAAACGTTAGGAGAACAACAATCAAGCTGAGAACAGTAGTTCAAATAATACAAAGTAAAATGTTTATGCAAAGTTTTTTGTGTTTATTTTTAAATGATATATGAACCAATTAAGCGTTCCTATTTACTTGCTTCCCCACGAGGGCTACGTTAGATTCAAGATTAGATCTTAAATGTAAAGGGAGCACTCTGGAATTGGGCAAGAATAAAAATAGTAACAAGCTACAATGACTTCTTCACTGACCAAGAACAGAAAAAGTGAAAGGAAGTATCGAAACGGATAGGAAAGCATTTACTTATTTAATGCCATCAGTGCACAAATTATGCCACTGAATGGTTTAAGGCAGCAATTGAAGCACATGTTACCACAAGGAAGTTCTGCTCAATGGTTTACTTCTACTTGCGCAACTGCCATTGCTCAAAGGCAGCATGCATACCGCAGATTTATCTAACATAAGTCCAGTATAAAAAGACAAAAGTTTATAGAAGCTAGAAGTAATTGTAAGAAAGACTGAAACTACTAGGAAATACACAAACAAGAAACTCGTGATTTCTAAAAAATCTACAACAGTATATTATAGTAAGTAATGAGCAATCAACAATTCCCCTACTATCCAACAATCATGAGGTTGTTTGAACGGCAACCAAGAAAACTAACATGCTTGCCTGTTAGTTTGCCAGCAAACAACTCCCCCTTCCCCAATTTTTCTCTGGCGGAAAGAAACCACACTAGATGAGCTAGAAAACCATTCCCTCCCTGATTTTCCTTCGCGGACAGAAACCACAGTAGATGATCTAAAAATTACCCCTTCTCAAGTACATGATATCATAAAAAACCTAGACAGCTGAGGTTGCTCCAGGTCTCTTCAAACTTTTCAACAAATGCCTTAACGAATCGTGCTTCGCTGACTGTTGGAAAACTGTTTCTGTGGTACCAGTTTACAAGAATTCTGGCAAAAGAACTGACCCATTAAATTATCGCCCCATTAACCTTCTCCCTCTTTTCACCAAAACAGTTGAGTCTATAACTAATCAAGCTCTAGTCCATCACTTTACATGTGCTAAACTTTTGTCACATTTGGGCTGGTACATCTACTACTGGTCTCTTACTCCTGGACAGGATTCAAAAGAGAGTTTCTAACCTGATAGGTTCTGAACTGTCATCTGAGAAAATGTTTCATCCCTCTGACTGTTTTACAAGTATTTTAATGGTGGATGCTCCGACGAACTACAAGCCCTTATACCCCCTCGACATAATTTCCCCCAACAAACCCAACAAGTAGCAAAGTCCCACCCCTACATAGTAGAGATCCCCAGATGTCAAAAAGCCTTCTACTTCCCCAGAACTGCTAGACTTTGCAATTCTTTTCTAGATTCCTGCTTCTCCAACTGTACTGACATGCAAAAGTTTAAGTGTAATGTAAACAGACATCTTGCTGCTCAACTCCCTACATAGTACCCCTGCAACTTATGTCCCTGATAGTAGCCCCCTACATCAAATGGCATTGCGTGTTGTCATAAAATCCAGTCATTTTAATAATTTGTTTTAAAGTTTGATATTTTACATTATTTATAGTTTGCTTTTGTTTATTCAGAATGAAAGTTGTGTGTATATTGCTGGTCAGTTTCATGATATTCTTAGGACCGATTTTATTTAATCCATAAATGACGCTTCAATGGCTAAAAACCACTACAGCCAGAATGGACCTGGGAGCAGTGGTGACTAAAAAGTGGCTTCACATTCTGACAAGCTCCCAAATTTCAGTCTTACTACCGGATGCAGCTTAATATTATTTTCAGGACATATTTTTCTAATGTACCATATTTTTATAATCTTGTGAATTTCTTTATTCTTATAAAATATGTATCCCATTTAAAAAAATCCTTTAGATTTAGTGACATTTAAACTCGGATATTGACATCATAAAAACTACTGCCATATAAATATGTAATCTGCATACTCCTATTTTGTCAACCAATCACATGGTCCTATTTTCGTACGAACAGAAAACTCCTCAAACGCCATAAAATTTTAATCGTATATTGAAGATATTAAAGAATGTAATAAAATTCTTTTTATTATTGAGTATATTTGAAGTCCTAGCAATTTGTCTGCTGAATAAAATAACTAGATTTATTAATTTTAAGTTGAAAACAAAACAACACGTTCTTGGATGTTCTTTGTGGAAGATGAAACGATTGACTTCATAGATTTAGTGCACAAATTTATTTATTTATTCAGAAACATATCTCTTTGGCATCGAAATTCAATGTAAACTAATATATACATTGTTTATAATTAATTTCTGATCAGGCAATGCTTGGAAACAGGAATTTGGACCTTTTCCATGAATTCTACATTCAGTTGGACCGACTTAAAAAAGAGATAAATAAAAACAAAATATTTTTATGTTAAAACCATATGGATGAGTCACCTTGTGGTATTTGGCTAATATGGTGAATGCTGGCGGTGGTTGTCAATGCGCTATCACTACTTGCTGTTGTGAGATTTACACAATTTCCTTCAAGATTAAGAGCCAAGTCCTTTCAGTCAGTGTTCGTTCTACTGATCTGCAACAGATTCAAATTTCGAATACTAAAATGCATCTATCCAATCTGGACAGACAAAGCCTCTTGTGGGGAATATGTAGATACAGCTAAAAATCTTAATTGAAAAATAAAAAAATGAGAAATAATTGAATGATAGATTCAAAATCTTGACCTGGTCCACAAATCGTATTTAGTCCCCATTAGGCTCATTATACAAAGCTTTTGGGGAAATAACTTCATTTCCATGGATTTTCTGTCTTTTCTTATCAAGAAAACTGCACATTTACTTACTTTTATCTCTTTTTACGTCAAAAAGGATTTAAAATCATCGTCTATTACTGGAAATATACATGAATGTCCAAACATAAACTAAATCACACACACACACACACACACACACACAATAAATCTATGACAACAGTTTATGAATCTGCATCTTTAATTTTGCTATTTTAATAGGAGAGATGTTGCAAAATAAGTTTTCTTATAGGAGTTACATTTTGATGGACTATTTTTTTATGTTTCATTTTATTTCCGTCAAAGTTCTCAGAAATCAAAGAGGGCCTCACTCCTTGCAGCTAACACTTGATCTCTACATGAGATACATAGATATTCGAATATTCCATTGTAATTTTTTTTTGTCATTTCAAATAGGCATTCAAGTTCTCTCCTTTTTATACAAACTAATGTTTCTATGCAAAGTGTTTCAGCTATTATCCAATGAAAACACTTTGTGTGAGATGCACTAACCCTGAACCATACAGCATAATCATGTTGACACTCTGGTCTCCCATTAGTTTACCGAAGTGAAGCATCACTGACTTTAGTCAGTACTAAATGGGTGGACATACTAGGTTCTGTATGTGCTCTCAGCTTATTTTCTACATTATTTTCAGTGGTCCAGGATTTCTCATTGTATCACAATTCAGCATGTCATCTCACTATCATTTCATTGTTTTAATAACTGATGCTTCTATTCAGAATGATTTATGGCCCTGTCGGTGGGGCATTAGAATACACTGATTGCCCCCCTGCAGAGGGTAAAAGTCCCTCAATGGGGGTCCTGGATATGACCTTAAACTATATCCAGTGGTGAGGCCCAAGCTTGTGGGCTTTGGAGAGTGTGGAGCCACCCTTTAATTACCATTACTCCCAGGTCCACTCTGACCCGGAGTGCTAGTACCTGTTAGGGTCCCAACTATGGGTTAAATAGAAACCGATGTGAAAACAACAAATATATTCTATTAAAAAAAAATTTCTTCAAAATCTTTGGATTTGGCATTAAATAACCTGAAAAGGGTTGATATGCCGTAAAACAAAAACAACCAACCAATCAGAATGATTTATCTATCATCCAATGAAAACACTTTTTGTGAGTTACACTACCACTGAACTACTTGCATATTTTTCCCTGCTTCTAAACCAGTTGCACATGAGATGCCATTGTAATCAGACATGAGGTACATCTAACTCACACCTGTACGAAATCATTTTATAAAATTGGACACAAATCTTTTCTCTTTACGTTTTTTTTGCTGATCTAGGAATATATTAGAATAGACTTGCCTTTCTGACCAAAATCTATTAAACGATTTTGATTTAAAAAAAATTGTCTCAATTTTAAAATGTTAAGGGATCTAAAGAAATAAAATTTCAGTTAATTTTGCTTAAATGACTATGGATCAAATTTAATGCAATGCTGAAGTAAGTGAATTTTTTAATAGGACGTTGTGATTATATTATCTCTCCTGAAATCCCTTTCAAATACTCCAAAGAAACTGATATTTGGGGAATATTTATTAATTGATGTCTAATATCTATTGTAAAAGTTTAACAAAAGTCAGAGGCATCAGAATTTTCACAAAAATCACTCTTATCTCTGTTACATAAAACTAAACTAAATATATCCCACATTTGGACTCTTACTCCTATCAGCTGTATTCCAAAATTCCTAATGATCGGTTACGTAGTTTAGCAACATATCCTGTACATAAAAATATACCTAACACACACACACACACACACACTATATATATATATATATATATATATATATATATATATATATATATATATATATATATATATATATATATAGAGAGAGAGAGAGAGAGAGAGAGAGAGAGAGAGAGAGCTGCATCATTGAATTCCTGGCAAAAGTGAATTGAGAATGGTGGTGATTATATAGAAAAATAAATTCTAGAGCACAAAATGTTGCTCGTTATAATGGTACCACTCCAGTTTTCGTAGCTCTTCAACTTAATGTAGAAAATAGGCTTTAATTTTGAAACAACCCTTGAATATATATATATATATATATATATATGTATATATATATATATATATATGTATATATATATAAAAATGTATATATGTATATATATGTATATATGTATATAAATATATATATGTATATATGTATATAAATGTATATATGTATATATATGTATGTATATACATGTATATATATATATATGTATATATGTATATATATATGTATGCATACATATATATATACATATATATATATGTATGCATATATATATATGTATGCATATATATATATATATATATATATATATATATATATATATATATATATATATATATGCCTGATCATAGAATATACTTATTTATATATAATAAATTAAATATTAAATCATACAGATTTCGTAATAATTATTATAGAGCCAATTCTCTAGAGATTTGAAAAGTTAAAAAATGTATGACTTAGATGCCATCAGCGAGAATCGAAATAGCTATCCATAAGGATTAAAAAACTGCAAAAAAATAAAGTTGTTTAACCTATAACTATTAGCACTTACTCAGAAATAAATATAAGCGACTTACGCCAGGCCAAAGTCAATGTATCTTTTTTTTTCAATTTTGGCCCCTTAGCCGCTATTTTACCTGCTGCAAAATAAATTGAAAGTGTTCTACAGGTCCAAATGCCCTAGTTTCAAGTCTGGAGACCAAAACTTCAGAGAAGTTTGGTAGACTTTCTGCACACTCACGGGCAAGTTCACTTTATATGAATAAACATGTTCTTTTGCTAGAACATTTTTATCTCAAACACTATGCAATCATGCACGATGTAGAAAATATGCATAAATAGAATTAAGCATAATATTTAAATGAAACCAATCATCCAATAAGAAACCATGAAATATAATTAAAATTCGTTTGTCGAAGAAATATATTTTATTTAGTAGCTTGCATATCCACGACTATGTTAAAGTTTGTTTTAATAATTTAAATAGAAAAAATTAGGGTTTTAATATCAATATAAGTGCGACGAAAAACTCAACTTAATATATATATGTATGTATGTGTGTATATATATATATATATACACATATACATATATATATATATGTATATATATACATATATATATATATATATATATATATATATATATATATATATATATATGTATATATATATACGGCATAATCATGTTGACACACCGGTTCTCGTCAGATCACCGAAGTATAGCAACGTTGAGCCTGGCTAATACCATATGGGTGACCATTTGGGAATTCTAGGCGCTGTATGTGCTCTCCGCTTATCTCGGCATTGTTTCCAGTCGTCTTGTACCTCAACTTGCCACTGGTATATTACAATGTTGACTCAGGAGAGGCGTGGTTGAAGATTGCGCAACTCTTGCCACACAAATTTCACGCGCAGGCACCCTTACAGTGGGTATCCATAGTCTGTCAAGACTGAAGGAAGACTTTTATATATATATATATATATATATATATATATATATATATATATATATTTATATATATGCTCATCTGTCTGTAATTTAACAAACTTGCATGCTTCTTTAAGTAAAAATAGAACTTAAAACTGTTGACTAGAAAATTTTTAAAGTTCATTTAATCACAAGTTTCTTTTGTTTTTCTGTCAAAATATTTCATGTTTAAATAATATTTATTCACAATGGATTTGGTAACTAATATTATCTCATAAACATGATACAAGAAATCCTGTTTTTACCAGAAGCATTTAACGATTATGGAAAAAATGTAAAGAAATCGTGAATAGTTTCAGTAAAAAAGAAATGTTAATATCTTACCAAGAAAAATAAGACAATATTGTTCTTAAATGAAGCCAATTTTGTTTACATTGCTTACATATTAAGTTTCATTTGATTTTGACATATCAACACATTTTGTATTATTCAGACTACTCTCCTCATCTTGACAATTATTTCCACAACATTTCAGCCGATGTAACTTCCGACCTAATAAATAATAAACATCTAAGAGATTATTCAAACCCAAGAAATTTATGCTGTTCTTTTTTTAATTTTTTTATGTTTACAAACATGTTAATAAAAATAATAAACCTGCGCTTGCAACGGCAGAGAAAAGAAAAGATGGGGATCTCGGTATCCATTTTACTACTCTAACTAGAGCAATATGATCGAATGATTTTGATGATGCACTATTGGCACAGAAAAACTGTCCAGCAATAATAAGAGAGAAAGAAACGGAGACCTGACTATCCGCTGAACAAGAACTTATGGCATGTCAATAAACCAGACGTTAGATATATTTTAATATAATATTTAATATAAGTTAATATAATATTTAATATAAGTTGCGCCAGACAAGGAATAAAGCCACTTGATGTAATTAACACAATGACAGGAGATGCCTATTGACCTCGGTCTTGAGAAGATCTGATATATATAGGTCAGCAAGAAGAGTGTTATGTAGCCGGTGAGTGTATAACATTATAACAGTATATATCAACAGCGTGACGTCTAGTGGTTAAAATGTTCTTCTATTGTCGAATGTGTGTGTGGGTATTTTACATATAATAAAGCAGTTCATTTACATTTAGTCTTACTGCACAGGTATTCGTCTCTTTTCGTTATTCAAGTTCATCTCCTTCCTAAGGAAGCCAAACAACAATAGGTTATATATTTAATATAACTTTATTCTTGACTTTCTCTCGGAGCTTACATTTTTAAAACATTTTTTATTTTCTCCAAAAAAATAGTTTATGTAGGTTCGAACTGTCAGCTAAGCTTCAACCTTTGTCCCATCGCAACAGTTTTGCAGCCCTGTGCTTGTTTTACAAGTGCTTTGATGGAATGTGCTCTGATGAGCTCATGCCATTTCTGCCCCCCCCTCCTCGACATACTCAGTAAGCTGCAAAATCTCACTGCTTCACAGTTTGGGTCCTTAGATGCTGGAAATTCTTCTACTCCTTCGATCTGCTAGACTTTGGAGTTCCCTCCGTGTTTATTGTTTCCTTTACTGCTTAGTTTAAATGTAATATGGACAGATATTTCGTTGCTCAACTCTTCACTGTTCCATGTTAGAAATGATCCCAAATAATAGCTGCTTACATCCAAGTGGCAATAATCCTTGTTTAAGAGAAAACAAAAATGACGATACATTGGTAAAATGGCCACTGGTTACCCAGCAAATACTCTTTTCTAACTTTATAGATTGAACATTTATCTCTGTTGTTGTTCAAACCAGTTAAAATTGGCCATAATATCCTTCATATAACGATTTTATTTTCTGTTTAATTTCCGTTTCTGGATAAAGGCATCCCATTTTCCGGGAATGCTTTTGAACATTTTAATGGAAAAAACGTGCCACTTTGTCATTTATTTTTTTTTAATGTTAAATAAAAACAAAAAATTCAATACGATTTAATTAATGAAAATGCAATTAAATCTCACACATTCATCTTTTTCTTGCGGTTTATTACCTTCTGTAATTCACAAGCACGAGTATTAAGATGTGTCCATTCAACGTGCGCATCTATTAATATAAATGCTATCTGAAAATGAATCATGACAAACCAACAAAAGTGTTCTTTCAAAATAATGACGGAGCAGCCGAAATCCCATTTCAAAATCCTAGATATTTATTTTCTCTACATATATTTTTCTTTCTGTAGAAATATAATTATTTTCTCTAAATATATTTTTCTGTAGAAATATAATTTCGATAACTCCAAGCATGAGCAATGCACGAACACTTCCTTGGTATTATTCAACCAACAATCGCTCAATTTCATCTTAATCCTTGTGTCCGTGATCTTGATTCTCTTGAATGACTCTCTTTTTAAGGACCGCCTTCTTTTGATGAACTCCCAGGAATGACTTTCAATCCAATTCTAAAATCGAATGCTTTTATACAACCCATTGCCTAAATTACTGAAATAATGTTTGAATCATTTTCCCGGTTCAAAAACTAACTACTTGATCTGTCTGAAGATAATAGCTTCTTGATCTATGAGGGGCCTTCTAAAGGTAATGTCTCCTATTTTTTAATTCTGTTCAAATAGATCAGAGAGGATTGCAAATTGCATCATTATGACTGAATTTATGTATATATAACCTGAAAGTTTCATCTCTCTGTTGCAGATATTGACGATCTGAAACTAAGAAAGCAGCATCTCCCATGGGCATGTCTCAGAAACAGAAATGCATCATTGAATTCCTGGCAAAAGTGCACTGAGAATGGTGGTGACGATTTAGAAAAATAAATTTTGCAGCACAAAAGGTTGCTTGTTTAAATGGTATAACTCTCGTCTTCATAGTTCTTAAACATTTTGAATAAAAAAAAAGGATTTACTTTTGGAAAGTAAAATGCATCGAATATTGATGTTTTTTTTTCTTTTCCTTTTGCAAAACTTGATTATGTTCTGCAAAAACAAAAACAAAAACAATTTCCTCTACAAACCAAATACCATTAAATAAACTGATCTGATCAACAAAAATGATGCTTAGTAATTAATCTAATATTGCTAAGGTAAAAATGCCGGCTTATTTTAAAATGAATTGTTCCAAAATCAAATACTATTATCCGTTGACTAAAGCAGTCTAATCCATATTATATTTCTTTTAGTTTGTCTGTTCCACTTTTCCTTGATAACTAATGAGACGATCTGTTTGAAATTTTGTATTTGAAGATATAAAGAACTTGAAGCATAAAAAGTTTTTACAAAATGATCATATTCTGCTTCAAATAATCTGAAAAGGGTTGATATGCCATAAAACCAAATCAAACCAAACCAAAACAGTACCTGGCTCCTGATACAATGAAGTCTGAGAAATGGTGCAATGAATGAATCTGTACTGAAATATCAGCAAAGGATGAGATAATCCAGATTCCTGTCTTGTATATCAATGAAAAGGATGTTAGGATTCAAGGATCTATGTATTGATGACCAGATTTCTATGAAGGGTAAAAGAATCACCTTAATATTACAAAAAAAAATCATCTTTTTTATTGTATCCTTCACTTTCTCTTCATTAATCTGCATCCAACTAATAGAAATAACTAAGAAAATTACAATTTCAGCATTCAAGCTATATTTTTTTCAATGAAAAAATCAAAGGCTGAAAAAAATATTTTTCTGACTTTCCCCCATCCAACTTCAGTTCTCAACTGTTCTTTCATTATTTCGTTTGTGTACTTTGTGATTAGTGCGTTCGTATCCTGCTTTAAAAGTCAATCTTAGTTTTATTTTCATTTATTCTTTGTATGAAGTCTAAGAGATACTCTATAATTTCGACTTCATCCTAGAGATGCTTCATCTCTCTATATAACATGATGTTAGTTTATTACTGATCGTTTAAGGACACAGAAAAGACAACTAGGTTGATGCACTGCTTTCGGACAATATGTTCATACAGTTGTGGATCTGTCGTTAGATAAATGTTAAGGAGAATAGAAAGTGGATCTTGGGTTTACTTTCAGCAGCTGCATGACTCTTGCTTCCATTATTTTCTTCGTTATTCCTCACATTCTATGAGTGATGTTTCTGACAAATGGAAAATAACTCCTGTTTTCTAAGTCTGAATCTATACATCTTACACTTTGGATAGTCTTGGACCTTGAAGTATTTTTATTTTTTTAATTTAACTCGTTACATTAAGTGGTTCCCTGCCTTGTCTGATATGATTTCCATAAAAAAAATATTCTTACAACCTAGAGACTCATCTGAACAACCAAATCCATTGTAGTGGGATGTTCATTTCGGTCCTAAAGGTACACCCTTCCAGTAATTACCTCCTCTTTTTGAAAGGAATTTATTGCCAAGTGTCTGAGGGGTCTCTGCTAATGAATTCTGATGAGTCTGTTTGCTTTTAAACTTGCTAGAGTGCCCTATTTGGGGAGCTGGCTTCCCCAACTTTTTGGTCTTGTACAAGCCTTTTGCTGCAAGGGCATCTCCCCTTGCAGCAAAAGGCTTGTACAAGACCGGAAAGTTGGGAAAGTAAAAGAAGCAAAAAGAAAAAAAGTAAAAAGAAAAAAAAGAAAAAAGAAAAAAGGAAAAAGGAAAAAAAGGAAAAAGGAAAAAAGGAAAAAGAAAAAAAGAAGAAAAAGAAAAAAGAAGAAAAAGAAAAAAGAAGTAAAAGAAAAATTGGTTTAAATAAGTGAAATATATTTTTTTCTGAAATAATAAAAACTTTAGTGCCGCCTGAGAAATGTTAGCACTAAATTAAGAGGAACCATTATTTCCGACACCTGTTTATATTTATGTACCTTTATGAAAAGGTAATTCTGCTCGACTTTCAAATTGTTGACAAGCTTTTAGCCCAACTGAATCCTATAAATCGATGCTTTCATGATGCTGTCATCAAAAGAAAGCTGACATTGGCAAAATTCCAAACAGAAATTGATTTGACTTTAATGGGAGGGGGGAGCAAAAGTAACTATAGCACATTTTCCTGTATGCGTTAGCGTCTGTCATTTAATGTAGGTTCTTGAGAAAAGTAGGAGTCATTAATAGTGGGTGGTCATTAAAATTTCAAGCTGTCATTCAAGGGAATAATAAAAAAACCCAAAAGATTTTAGAAGTTGAAGGCTTTTTCTGTTAGAGATAAGGGAGGGGGCATAATAAGGAAAATATTTTGTTGAATTTTAAGATGAAATATAAAGAGAACGGATTTTCTTACAATTCACCGATTCAATGTACATATAAAAATTCTATTTAAAAATCAAACTTGATATTCAGATAAAAAGAATCTATAACACGCTAAGGTATTTTGTGCATACATGCATTATCGCCTTCCATACATTAAAAGAAATGAACTGATCTGATCAGCAAAAATGATGCTTAGTAATTAATCTGATATTGCTAAGGTAAAAAATGTCGACTTACTTTAAAATGAATTGTTTCAAAATCAAATACTATCATCCGGTGACTAAAGCACAAAGAAATATAATATGGACTAAATCCATATTATATTTCTTTTAGTCTGTCTGTTCCACTTTTCCTCAAAAACTAAAGGGACGATCAGTCTGAAATTTTGTATGGACCTTTGTTATGATAAGGTGCAGCAAACTAAGTATTATGGTATCCGTTTGATGCATAGTTAAGGGATTAAAAAGGATTAGTATCGAATGTAAAAATGAACACAAAATTAATCATATTCAACCATAAATTTTGGCAAAATACTTATTTTCAGTCAACGGGCTATAACAAAAAAGTCAGTTTTAAATAAGGGACATTTGTTTTATTGATTTGAAAAATATTTAGCCGAGAATGATTTTTGGGATAAAAGACATAATAGTTATTGCTTTGAAAGAGTTTAATTGCTACTGTTTTCAATAACAAGTCATACGTTTTAATTATTTAAAGAATTTATATCTGACAATGAGAATCATTTTTTATGAGAAAAAAGTAATCTTTTCACTAATACTATTAAACTTGACAGACATTATCTCACCTAAATATTATTATCAGTTACATATACTGTTCATCCATCGTTGTCGATGAAGACCACAAACATCACTGTGAATTGTGCATGAAATATTTTTTGTGACAAGAGTTGCACTATGTACAACCTTTCCTGAGTCGTCACTATTTTATTGCAGTGACAAGAAGACTGGAAACAATGTCGAGATAAGCGGAGAGCAAATACAGTGCCTACTACTCCGAAATGGTCATACATCTGGTACTCGCTAGGCTCATCGCATCGTTGCTTAACTTCGGAGATCTGACTAGAACCGGTGTGTCAACATGATTATGCTGTACTTAGTAAATTGTATAGGTTGATGGAGAAATAACAGAGAAATTTGTATGGGATCCTACTAATATTATTATATTAAAATTGAGATAATCAACATTTATTTTCCCCCGAGATTTTTTCGTATATATTTTAACTAGCAGGACTATCCGACATTGCCTGGGATAAAAGTGTAACATAACTGATATTTCTCTCTCTTCTCACCCCCCATTTTCCCTCTCTCTGTCTTCTCACTCTCTCTCTTTCTTCTTTGCCCAGCCCATTCCTTTCTCTGGACAGACACACACACACATAACTCAAATTGCCATACGGGAAATAACTCTGTGTAAAAAAATTAGTTACTTCCCTTTTTTAATAAATAATAATTAGCTACAGTCTTCAATTATCTTTTACTTTTACCATCTTTTATTAATTTTCTATCACATCCACTCTCTCTATATAAATATTATTTGACCTTACCTCTCTTACTTTTTATAGTTTCTATCACTCTCGCTTCCATCACTCTCTAACAGTCGAAGGTAATAAACAAAGAAAAAAAATAAAGATTAAAATAGTCTATTTTATAGAATATCACCAAGAGAATATTATCACAAATAGAAATACTATTTAATCTTTAGTTTGAGAGGATGTATAGCGAACAGGAAGAGACTGATTGTAGAGTTTGTCTTTTTTATTTTCATATCTTTAACTTATTTTGTATTTTTCTGTTTTGAACCAGAGTTAGAAAAATGTTGGGAAGTCCTATTCTAAAATGTTGCGCATTTGAACTAGCCTAATTTGAAACGAAGCCATTCAGTGTTTTACAATTGTATCTACATAACATTTTTATTTTAACATGTATTTATTTGGCATGAAGATGAATGTTTATTAATGGGCCAAGGAGGTTGGAGTTCAATTCTTAGTGGAGTCATACTAAAGACTTAAAAAATGGTATTTGATGCCTCCTTGCTAAAACTTTAGCACTTTAAGATGTGGTTCAAAGGTAATTATTCCGATGCTACAAGATCAGGCTGTATAAAGATATTGGCTTCCTGACTAAGAATGAATTGACGTATTTATTTATTTTTTTTAAATTGGGAGCTTTTGAGTCGCCCACATCTATTGTTGATACATTCATTGTTTTATTTTTTTAATTATACTAATGAGTCATCATTCAACAAGGTCAAAAGCAACTCGAGGATGTGGATTAATGAGATTGTCAGTTGGATGAAAACTACTATGAGAGGATTGGAAATAATGGAAATATTGGATTATTTCAGAGACTACACAAATATTTAACACTGAACTGTAAGATGACCATATTGTAGCTAGTAGGGACAGTGTGCTCCACAGTTGGTAAGTTCTTTGAATGCAAAGAACTAAAAAAAACAACTTTTCTTGTAGTTGGTGGTATTCCGACTGTATTCCCATTGCAAAACATTCACAGCAAGCACTCGAGTTTTCTTTAAATAAGATAAATCATCTGAATGTGGATACTGTGGGGTTGTTTTTTTGGTTTATTTTATGGCATCTCAACATTTTTCGGTCGTGTGATTTCAAAAAGTTTATATGTATACAAGTTGATATTAGATAAATAGTATTTCTATTACGTCAAGAATGAGAGTTCATATAAAAACGTTGTTTTAATTTGAATTTGCTTCTTCCTTGCCATGTTGTAAAGTTTGAGAAAGAAGTCTGTTTGTAAAGAGCAGTGCATTGTATCTGGAGGTTGTAAAGAGCTGTGCGTTGTTTTTAGCGGTTGTATTTTGAAATGTTTGAACTGTGTGTAGGCAACGCGAGAATAACGTCAAGAATGAGAGTTCATATAGGAACGTTGTTTTAATTTGAATAAAATAAAATAAGCATCAAGTGCGTTATTCTCGCGTTGCCTACGCACAGTTCAAACATTTCAAAATACAACCACTAGAAACAACGCGCGGCTCCTTACAAACAGACTTCTTTCTCAAACTTTACAACATGGCAAGGAAGAATAAAAGGAAAAAAAAAGAAACAAAACAACACACTGAAGATGGAGTATACCTCTAAAATATATTTGTGATAAATTTCAAACAAGTAAAATATTATTTATTTTCCTAATATTACGTTGTGATTTGACTTTCAAGCGCACTTGATGCGTATTTTATTTTATAGTATTTCTATTATTTGAAATATTTTTTTGCGTGTAGAATAAAAGTATGTTTATTTTAAAAGTTAAACAATTGTTTGCTCTCTTCAATTAAAAATTATGTTCTGATACATTCTGATGTATATAATATATATTAGTAGCAGGGAAACCCGACGTTGCCCGTGATTTAATGAATATCGACGAATGTTTCACACTACCACATTTTTATTGTCATCGAAGTCAGTCATTTTTTAATCAAATCAATTGATTGCCTGCTCTAGTTGGGAACCCATCACAATGTCCCATGAGGAAACTTTACGTGCCTTCCTGCAGTGACTTAGTCCACAATAGATTGTAGTCTACATTGCCTGTAGCGAACCTATTGTTGATTTTATAAAATGATTTTATATATATATATATATATATAATGGCTTGAATTAAAGTTTAAAATTTAAAAGTCTAGCATCATGCTTCAATTGTGCTCTAAATAGAAACATTCATTTCAAATGCGCCCCTGTCATATCAAAGAACCTATTGATTTTATATGCCTGGCCTTTCTGCTTGAATGTAAGTTTAAAATGAAAACGTGAAGTGTCATGGTTCAATTGTGCTTTAAACAGAAACATTCATTTCAAACGCACATACTGTTGTCAAAGGACATACTGTTGACTTTTTATGTCGAGCCTTTCGGCTTTTGTGGTAATAAAACTTCTCAAGTGCACTTGTTATGTTAGGCTGCGCAAGAAAACTTTGAACAAAATCGCCTGTTCCTTCTTTCATCGGATGTTTTTGATTATTGGTACTTATCGAAAACATTCTGATACAAAACCTATCTCAGAACCCTGCCAGATACATAAAGTAGCTTTGTGTGAAATTTCATAACAAACGGCTCTGCAGTTTTCGAGTCCATAGGGAACGAACTCACATGCACACATACACTATTCCTTTCATATAATAGTAGAGAAGAGATAGAGATAACGTCCGGACGTTCTTTCTTACTTACATGATTGAATCTTGTCGTGGACCATCAGGCGATTCCATCTTCTAGAAAAAGGTTAATTTATATATATACATATATGCATATGGGCGTGGCTTATAAGCTAAGAAATCAGGTATGCTTTGGTTTCGATTCTAGCTGACGGTACCCAAGTTATATATTTTTTAGTTTTGATCTCACTCAAGAATTATATTGGTTTCTGTATAATAATCGATAGAGAATTGTCTCTATAATAAATATGCAATCTGCATGAATTCAAATATCATATTTACACGTATCTTACGACCGAGCAACGCCGAGCGACTTGCTAGTATATATATATATATATATATATATATATATATATATATATATATATATATATATATATATATTTATATATATATATATATACTAGCATTTCAGCCCGGCGTTGCCCGGGTGTTTGGAGGTGTGGGTTGAGCAAAAAAAAAAAAAAAAAAGTGGTAGTAGGAAGGCAGGCTCGAACCCGTACTGCGAAGGAGGAAAAGAACGTGAAAAAACGTGACGTCTTTTCTGTTACGACCATCGCCAAACCAGAAGTGACGTAGGTTTAAATTAAGGCTAGACAATCGAAAAGAGGGGATGACTTTCGAAAATATCGGCAAAAAAAAAGCAACCCCTCCCTGTAAAAAAGTGCCCAGCTGAGAGTGAAAACATTAATGGCTTTAGCCAATTTTTCGGTATTTGTCGTCTGAACGGTTGAGCTTCAAAACGATACTGATCTTGTGAAAATCCGTCGCTTCTGTCGAAAGTTTTAGGCGGACATGCAAACATACATACATAGATTTATATATTTGTAGCTCAAATTTTCAATCCAAACTGATTAAAAAGCTTGCCCTATCTCTGAATACCCTTTATGTAAAATTTCAAATGTTTAGACCAGAAATTGTCTTTAATAATTTTTTAGAGACCGCAGAGGTCAATTTTTTAAAAAAATTTGACCTCTATTATGACCCCCTTAATATTTATTGTTTTGGGCTCAAATCAAGTTAATAAGTTAGATCCATGTCCAAGGAACCTATATCTAAAATTTCAAGTGCTTAGACCTTAAATTGGCGGAGGAGTTTGGTAGAGTTCTCAAAGGTCAAATCGTTCAACTTTGACCCTTACCAGCCAAATTTCTAGCCGAAAACGAGTAACAAAGATTTTCCCAAATCTCACTACCCTTTATATCGAGTCTGTAGACTGAAAATTGACAGAGGTATTGTGTAGGAAAATGTACACAGACACACACACAGCCACGTTCACCGTTATATAGATGATAGATAGATAGATTGGACGCTATATATAGTAATGATTGAAAAAAAGAAAGAAAAAAAGACTCATGCGCCACTACCAAGACTCGAAACCAAAACGTTCAGCTCACGATTTATTTTTGCCTCTGTCGTAAATGACTGGGCTATAAAGACATGCTTAATGTAAGGCTAAAAATTAAAACATGAATCGATAGCTACAATATTATCCATTCGTAATGCCGGCGTTCGTCCTTCACCTGGCAAATTTCTTTACCTATTTTAATTTTCACACTTTTGAACCGATTTTTCCGGCGAAATATAAAGTTTTGCATGGATTCAAATACCTTATATATGAAGTTTCATGTCTGTAGACCAAAAACTCTAGGAGGAGTTTGGTAGGCAAAATTTGTTAAACAAACATATATACGTATACATAAATATATATGGAAACAATTTTGTGTTTACTATAAACGTTTTACGCAAACATTATGCAAGTATAAACCATGTAGAATATCTGCATGAATATAACTACACGTAATAGTTAACTGAAGATGATTATCCCATTAGAAAACCGAAGCAACTAATAGGGAATTAATTAAAATGAATGTTTGACAGAATATGCAAATTAGCTAGATTTTTTGCTAGTGAATGCAATTCCACAACCCATATATGAGAAAATTGTATTTTCTTTTTAAATAAATAAAAAAGAGGGTTTTTAATATGAATATCAATACACACAAAAGAAAAACGAATTTATAGGAGTATAGATAGATATAATTTGCAATGTTACTAAGTAAACATTTAAAAACAATCGATTTTATTTTTATAGCCATGCATGTTTTTATGAAAGATGTAAATATATATAATTTCTGTGTACATGAATATAAATATTTTATTATGTCACGCAACTTTTAAGAAAAGTTCAAGTGTAATATTTTGTTAGATTTTCTTGAATTATTATTTTAGATTGTATGCGTGATAGTATCTGAGGCAGATTTGTCTTCGCATTTACTGCCTTCTCACCATTCAATGATGCGACACAAGGACTGAAGGTAGTAGAGAATAAACCAACACATAAGAGATAATGCACTTTTTTTACTACAAGGAGTCACCACTCGAGGATAAAGTTAATGCATGCCAGGTGCAGGTGAGACAACAATGATGATCTGGTAATGGTGGAACTTGGGTAGGGTTTAATCATATAAGAGGAAGGTTTAACAAGAAATTAATTACATTAGACTTGAAAACGACCATATTATAGTCAGCTGAGAAGCATATCTGCGATACTGAGTTCCACAAACAGGCAGTTCTAGAAAATAAATTAAATGAAATTTTCGTTTAGATTTAGGTGTAGATAAAAGATAAGGGAATTGTTGACAGTTGTTGTAGCTAGACGAATGTTTGTTGTGAATGTTCCACAGGGATTGGGGTATAGATAGAAGCTCAGTCGAGCACCTACTAATGATAATAGAGAGTAGAAAAGGTCCCTACACACTCAAGCACTCTTAGCAGCTCCTCCCTAGACGTGGCAACAGTACTCCATGTTAGGACGTAACACTCTTGTCCTTTAAAAATTGTCTGAGCAGTCCAGTTGTCATTCTCCTGTGAGGACACCTCAAGCCGTTAGTTTATAACTAACTCGTTTCTAAAGCGAGTAGACAAGGTCTGGGAAGGTAGACGTCGTGCTTCAGTTTGAAATAGAATTTTCATTGTATGGGCATATCTTATTTTAGATGTTCCCCAGTGTTATATTTTCAGTTACTAGAGGTGTGTAAATTCTTCATACACTTGTGTCCTCACTAATGTTTAAAATAGCATTTACATCACAAAATGTGTAGCAGGATTAGAGGCAGGCATGTAAAAATGTTAAAAGCGGTTTTTTTTTGTTTTTTTTTACTCTTTTTCCATTAAATTACTTGTAAAGCAGGTATAGGGATTCAACATTGCAATGATAGAACAGTGGCTGTCAGTACGAGACCTATCAGATTTGAGAGACTTCCCCAGTAAATAAGATTCACATTGAACATTAGAAGATAGTGTAGTTTTGGCTTCAGACTATTGCAGTGTTTCAAACTAAGTACCATATTCTTAAATAGGATAGGAGAAAAAATTAAAATATATTTTTTTCATACCCTTTCTAAGAGTGAGAGACTAGTGGTAGATGTACCAGCTCATATGTGGCAACAATACTCCATACATGAGCGAATTTGCATAATATTAAAGTAGTGGAAGTGTTAGAAGTTCACAAATTAAAGTAAAGACTATGTTGTGTGATTTGATGTCATGGAAAGCAGTATATAAAAGGAGCAAGATTGATTCTGCCTTTCAGATGTACATTATTGTATAATGTACATCTGAACAAAGAAAAATAAACCTCAGAAGCAAATAATGTTATTTGTTGTTCTTTTTAATTGCTTCTATTATTCCATTTACAAAGAAAAGGAAGGTCTAAGCCTTTGTTTAACACTTAATAGTAAAAACATAATTTTACATCCTATCAATCCTCAAGCCATTTAATACCAAAACACAAATTAGGTTTGGTATCTGGACGAAGCCGAGATTGTACTTGAATTTCTGAAATTTTAAATAATATAGCTTGGTTTCATACTATTATACTATATTTTAATGCTAAATTCAACTGTTATTTATAAAAGGGAAAATCTGTTCAGACTTTAACTCCTTCGGCAAAGTGAGTAGTGTACTTGGACCAGTTAGAGAATGACATCGAGTTTTTCCTTGAGATGGTGAGCGAATGACGTCTGGATTTTCCTTGGCCGGTCAGATAATAGCATGGGTTTTTTTCTTGAGCTAGTCATAGAATGACGCCCGGAATTTCCTTGGGCCGGTAAAAGAATGATGTTGGGTATTTCCTTCGGCCAGTAAAAGGATGACGTCGGGTATTTCCTTGGTCCAATAAGAGAATGACGTCGGGTATTTCCTTGGTCCAGTAAGAGAATGATGCCAGGTGTTTCCTTCGGCCGGTAACAGAATTACGTCGGGTTTTTCCTTGGGTCGGTAAGAAAAAGATGTCGGGTTTTTCCTTGCGCCGATAAGAGAATGACGTCAGGTTTTTCCTTGGTAATAAAACTTAACGTCGATAAATTAACTGGAAGTTGAAAACTTCCATTTATTGGAAAAAAACCTTATTCAACAAATTCATACGAGTATCATCTTAACAACTAGCAAAAATGTGAGGGGAATGTGTTTTCGAGTTATTTTAATAAACAAGATGATATTCTTCAAACCAAGTGGATCTATCCAAAGAAACTGAGTGCCAAGAAAACAATCTCTATAGGAAAAAATAAATATTACTTCCAAGCCACATATTTTTTCAGTGAAATTTCATCAAGATATTGTTTGTATATGTTGAATAAAAATCGGAATTTTCTAATCTTGGAAATTAGAAATACTGAGGAAATAAGATATACAAAATTCCAAATCAAATGAATGTGTGGATGGGGGACGTGGTGTAAAAATTGGAATATGAAAATTTCTACAGCCAATGGGTTCAGGAAAGAGTGCGTGTATTGAACAGTATGAAAAGATGAAATACAAAGTCTGAAAGTGAAGGCAACGAACAATGACTATAAAACCAACAATAAAAAGACTGTCTCCTTTTATTCTTAGCAGAGGACATCGAGTGAGGAGGGGGTAGTCATATTTTGTCGTGAGCCATTTTATGTCTACTTTTTATGTTACCATCTTTTGAAAATTTCAGATTCTTTCAGAAATTCAATAAAAATTTATTATGCATATGTCTACATATAGATGTATCTATGGATGGTTATGTGAGAATGCAGAGAATCAAGTGTGTGCATGTAAGTACGTATGTATAACATTCATAATCACACACACATATATAAATATATATATTAGGATAAAGTATATATATATATATATATATATATATATATATATATATATATATTAGGATAAATTCTTATACCTGTCTGTTCACAATTTAATTTATTTAATCTATTTAATACAAAACGTACAGTTTCATAAATTAAATCACATACTGAAAACGGACTAAAATATGTATTTTTAGTTCAGCATGATTTCTATATATAATACGTATTCAAAAGAAATCTACATTTAATGAGTAACCTCATTTGCATATTACATAAAAGAAAATATATTTCAATAATTAGCTTGATGTTATTAATTATTTGTTGTAATAGAATTATGTTTATTGTTTTATCAAAAAATATTATTTAAATATGATTACATATTTAAGCTAATTTTCAATTATTAATAGCTGGCAACAGTTGCCTTTAAAACCAGAAGTAAGCTTATTTATTTAAGCTATGAGAGTTATTTCCCGATTAAGTTTGATTTTTATGTGTTTTATGCTTCCCTAAATCAAACATGTGGTCACTTTCATTGTATCTTTAATAGTATCTGACTAATCCCATCGCCGGCAATATGTTTTGACTGGGAAATGCTGAAAATATACAACTAGTATATCTATATATAATCACAGATTATATATATATATATATATATATATATATATATATATATATATATATATATATATATATATATATAGTCATCCACCTACAGTAATGTTTTGTTGTATCACAACTCATCAGTTTGGCTAAACTAGCCGTGGAATGAACCTACAACCATCGCGTTGATAGTCGGCAGGTCTAACTACTGGACCATGGATCGGTGCTCGTAAACGACCTTATCGAATATCCATTAAATAAACATTCGCCCATCGCTTTTACAGTGCTCCAGCTACTATTTTATTTACAAACAAACAGCGAGCCTTGCTTAATAACCAAATAAGCAGTGGGTGAGATACATTTACAACAGTGTTCATATATATATTTTTTTTTATACCTACTACTACTAATACTACTAGTATTTCACAGACATATGCATATATCACAGATGCTTGTGTGCCTGTGATATATATCATAATTATACATATATAATTATAAAAATAATTGTTTTTTTTAATGCCTGGACACTAGTGTTTCATGCTTTTGCAATCATCAATGCAGGAAATGACACGTCGAGTAATTCAAACCCAGCCACAAAGCCACACCCGACTGCATTACATCCGAACCATTAACAATTGCCATGAGAATTAATGGCATTTTACAACTTATAAACACCAAATTCGAGTGCAGACAGTAAACAGTCTAGAAGGTACAAACGAGCAGAACTCATGATGGTTGCATAAACGTTAGTCGACTGATTTTTAGTCCAAATTCTCAGACAGTGCTCAACTTTAATACTTCTCAAAGGGGCTTTAATAATTATAAATATTTTTTAATACCTACTGTTACTACTACTACTACTACACACACACACACACACACACACACACACATATATTCAAGTGGTCCAGTGATTTCTGATGTGTAACATCTGATTAGCAACGCTTTGTTCGAATCTAATTAGATCTATTCATGCACTCGTACCTTTTTCAAACGTTACGAAACCCATCAATTCCCCTCAGCTTTTGGTAAAATACCAGTTCATTTGCAACGAATCCTTTGCCATAGATGTATTTTACTGTTAAATTTTGACTAAAAAAAAAACTATTCAAATTCGTATTTCAGTAATTTTATTTGACCAACTTTGGTTACGTAAAAAGACAATATTCATGTTAATTTAAAAAAGCATAAGTGTCATACCTAATTCAGCTTATTCAGACAAGTTTTCGCGTCTTTCGTTTCGATCAATGTAACCTTTTTCAGACTGCTTTTTCATATGCTTCTGTGCAAACTCGGGAGTCTGTACGGAATTTCGAATATAACCCCTTTTTTAAACTCTTTATTTTACTATTTTGCCACAATGGAATACTGTTGCCACATCTGGACAGGAGCTGCTTGACGCGCCTTATCTTGCCTTGATAGAGTTCAAAACCAGCTTCAAAACCTAATGTAACAGATCACGTGTGAGTGCATGTGAAAATATCCGCGATAATCGAAGAATATATGGCTAGTGAAGGCATTAGTAGCAACAGCTGCCATTTGAACACTATACAAATTAGCAAGTGGGTACAGGTTTGTGTCACAAAAAAAAAGGTCAAGGAGAAGAAAAGTCTGCGCTAAGCAAGATGGATGTGTGGCCCAATGGTGGCGGCAAAAATAAACTTTTAAGCTGGTGTAAAGACGGCAGGGTATTCTTGATCTCATGGCAGATCAAATGAACAGTAAAAAAAAGAAAAAAAGAAGGTGGCATTATTTGGAGAGTAACGGAAATAAATACCTTTTGCTAAAACAGAAAAAAGCCGAGTCGTATTTATTTTTCTTTGTTTGTTCCTTTGTGACGGTACTGAATGGCATGGGCGTCTGAGAGAGGTTTGAGGTGTAACGAACATGGTTTAAGCATAACGGCTACGTTACACAAGTACACAATGCCCTTTTCTTTTCCCTGCAATCTCTTTCCCATAGAAGAGACTTTGCAAGACTATCTCTGCTCTATCGTCATTTTCATGGAAAGTATTCATCTGAGCTGTAATCTATGGTTCCCCCTTTCCAAACTTTCACAAAAAACATTCGACGAGCTACAACCACTATCAACAGTTTTCCCCACTCTCTATCCGTACCTAATTCTAAACACAGATTCCATGAACAAGATTTCTTTACTACAACTATCCACGTGTGGAACACTATTGCATTTGCTTACTTCCCAGCCGATTACCATATGGTAGTCTTCAAGTCCAATGTATACAAGTTCTTGTTGAGCTGTCCTCTTAAATAATCCAAATTCTACGCAATCTACACCATTACCAATTACTAAACTACCACCTTACTTACAAATTAACCCTTATCCTTGAGTGGCCTTCGGGCCTTGATAAAAAAGTCATAACCTGGTAGAAGTAACTCGTAATTGTATTCTTAGTATCACACATACTGAGGATTAAACCTTCAAACTCCAGGAAACTATTAAAAACAATTATTACTTGTTGTGCCACAGGTCCTTGCAAATTATGAATTCCTATTTGAACATCCTGAAACATTATGTAACATGGCCGTTACTTTTAACTGTGTCGTTACAAATGAAACCTCTCAGACCCACATGCTGTTTGGTACAACTGCAAAGGAACAAACAAATAAAACGGGAAAGAAATTCCACTCAGCATTTTTTAAAGTGCAAATGAAATGCATTTATTTGTGGTTCCTCCAAAATAACGCATGTCATGATCTTTCCAAAGTCTTTTTGCACACACATGTGCTTTTTAAAAGTCTCTGTTGCCGCCATCTCACACTGGCGCTTTCTCGCCCTCGCCTTTCACACGTCCATCTTGCTTGATACGAACTTGCTTCTCTTGTTGATCACATGTCATTTTCTTGCGACACTAGCTCGCACATATTTGTTAATTTGCATACATGCTTTAACGGCTGCTACGTCTAATATTTTCGTTAGCCAGCAATACTTTGGCTGTAGCTGATTGTCTCACATGCATATATACACGCTCTGTTACAATTATACTTGATGGGAGTTCATCAGCTTCTGTTTTCCAAAGGGTTTTTTTTTCAATATACTTTAATAACATTTAATATATGATAAAATATATTTTAATTCTGGGATTGAATTATTTTTGAAAAAATTCAGTCATAATTTATAATTAACCGAGCAAATCGCATATCTCTCTCACTCAAATCAGATCATACGGTATCCCTGGTAGAATACTTAACATAATTAAATCCTTCTTAGATAAGAGAAAAATCCAGGTTGTCCTCGACGGTCGTACATCTAAACAATATGATATAAATGCGGGGGTGCCCCAGGGTTCTATCCTTGGACCTCTATTGTTCCTGATATTCATAAATGACCTCCCCGACAACATTGCCTCTGAGATGGGTATATATGCTGATGACACTACACTCTATGGCAGGCACGACAGGAAGACGAATGAACACATTTCTAAAGAAATAGCAGAAACACTAGAGGAAGACCTCCAATCTGTAGTGGAATGGGGACAAAAGTGGTTGGTCGCGTTCAATGCTGCCAAGACTAAACTAGTTTCATTCAATAATTACATAAACCCTCTCTACCACCCATAGCAATGGCCAACGACTCTTTATCTGAGAGTCCATCTTTCAAACTCCTTGGCCTAACGTTCACAGGAAACATGAGTTGGAACAATTACATTGAAGGCATTGCCAGGGCCGCTGCAAGAAAGGTGGGCTCTCTCTACCGTGCTAGAAAACTACTAACACCCGAAAGTATCCTGTACCTCTATAAGGCCACCATTCGCCCATGTATGGAGTATTGCTGCCACATCTGGGCTGGTGCATCTGCTACTAGTCTCTCGCTCCTTGACAAGGTTCAAAAGAGAGTCGCAAACCTGATAGGCCCTGAACTGGCATCTAAGCTTCAGCCTCTGTCCCATCGACGAAATGTTGCATCCCTCTGCCTTTTCTACAAGTATTTTAGTGGTGAATGCTCTGACGAACTGCAATCACTTGTGCCCCCACGACGTGAGCACCCTCGACAAACCCGACAGGCTGCTAAATCCCACCTCCACACTGTAGAGATCCCTAGATGTAAAAGATCTTTTTACTCCAATAGTTTCTTCCCCAGAACCGCTAGACTCTGGAATTCCATTCCAGGTCCCTGCTTCCCCAACAGTACTGACGTGCAGAAGTTCAAGTGTAACGTGAACCGACACCTTGCTGCCCAAATCCCTACATAGTACCCCAGTAGTTGTTGCCCCTGATAGTATCCCCCTACACCAAAGTGGCAATTTGCCTTGTTTGGGGTGAAAATGTAATTAAAAAAAAAAAAAAAAAAAAAAAAAAAAAACTTAGTTGTGTATTTCTTTCACTGTAACGTTATCCAAGTTTCAGTTGCAAAGGAGAGTAAGACAAAGAATAGGAAATAACTTTAATTTGCTTGTTCTTTGTAGCAACAACATTTATTTCCTCATTTTCTCTTTATCGCTGTGACATCCCTCACGTGATCTTCTCGAGTATCCTTCTCGCCTCGGACGTGATCCCGAACGTGCTCCATGTTTCTAACGTGATCGTTCTCTTTCCCTTTTTTCATAGTCTTTATTTTTCTTTCCCGGTGACGTCATTTTGCATGCATGTGCATTAGCGCTATGTTACATCACCTCTTTCGCCATGTTGAGTCAGCCATTCTCTAATATTTCTTAATGTTTCTGTAATCATATAGAGAAAGAGTGACTCTCTTTTTCGAGCTAATTTATACACTCTTACTCCATCTTGCTTTCTTCCACTTCTCTCCACTCCTTGAAGAAGTATTTGTGTGTAAAATTGAAAGCATTTTTTTAAAGCAAAAATGTAGTCACCTAAAAAATTTAAGTAAAATAATTACCGAGCAACATCAGGTAGGTACTACAGTTATTAATTCTTTTTTTTTAATGCATTAGACGGAGGAAGTATCAAAGATGAAGAATCCCCTTCCTTGCCAAAAAAAAAAAAAGAAAGAAAAATTCCAAAATTACTGGATTGAAAATGAAATAACATAAAACAAAATTAAATAACATGATATGCCATAAAACAAAACAGCTAAAAAAAACTCCAATAAGTATTTGAAGATATAAAGAATTTGAAGCATAAAACCTTTTCCAAAAAGCTTGATATGCCGTAAACCACAATTACCAATTTCCTACTTCTTTATTTGAAGCAATTTCCATGGAAAACCCGATGCTTGTTTACATTAATGCTTTAAACCAACACATTTCAGGTGAAAACATTACATGCTTATGTATTATAGCAAAATTAGTATAAATTCTAAAAATTATAAAACATGATTCCGTAGAAAAATAATTATAAGTAAAAACAGACTTTATTGAATTATTGAATTTTATCATATGTTTTCATGTTAGAGAGCTGTGCGACTAATTCAGTATGACAGACTTATTTATCACCCCTGCTCCGTCATTTTTAAACAGAACATAATTGCAGATGATGTTTTGTTAAAAATACATCTAGCATATCTCCTACCGGATCATTTTCCGTAATTTTTGGAATTTATACTAATTTTGCCATGACACGTAAGTACGTAATGTTTCAACCTCAAATGCGATATTGTAAAAGATCACCAAGGTAAACAAGCACCAAAAACCACCCTCTTCCGCCACTCGAATATACTAAATCTTTCATATAATACTAATGTTGAAACGGAGTTAGGTATTTTTTTGTGTGCCTGTATTGATAAGACTCAGCCACAACAAACATGAAAAAGTTATTAAATATCTCAATCGAAAAAAGTGTTAAAATTAAGTGAAAATTTGTTCGAACAAAATCGCTCCAAATTCTAAGAGGAAGGAATATAGATATCAGAAGATGAGTAGAAATATTCCTCCGGGCAATCAGGACTGCTTAATCTGCAAGTTTATTAAACATCTTGCTGGTTCATTCACCGGATTCTTACATTAGTAATAATGCTCATATTCATAAGTTGTTCAATAAGAAAAGGTATTGCGCAAACATTCGTTGTGCACCATTTTTATTTTGATTTAGTGCGTTTTTTATTTTGATTTTTTAAGCAATTTTATTCTATGCATGAATATCTAATTACACATGTGCACATGAAACTATTCAATAGATTTATTGAAATTTTTTATGTCTTTCTTTCTTTTTTTTTTTGTAACAAACTTATATTTCTCAGAACACCGATGTATCGTCTTAAATGAGTTTTTCTTCTCATATTTGTGCTGTCTTTCAGCTAAACATTGGTCCAAACAATATTCGCAGATGCATTCAGTTCTTTCGTGAGAACAAGATTTTCTTTATCTTGGACAGCAGCCCCCCCCCTCCTCACACATATTGCAAAAAGGTATTCAATATCAAGCGAATATTTTTCTTACTATATGCGCACTTCATATATATATATATATATATATATATATATATATATATATATATATATATCACACTCCCCAAAAATCTCACATATAACTTTAAAAGTAAATTATCTTGTCTGTCCTCTCTTTTTTGCCTTACCGATTTTATACAAGATAATTGCATAAGGACTAAACACTAGTAGGTATAAAAAAATTAATACTTACTTTTAAAAAAATATTATTGTTACAAAAAACTGCTTTAAGAAAATAAAATTCAGCTCTCTTTAGAGGATTAAGGAAAAGCAATCAACCAAAGCGCAAATACAATAGTAACTATTCTTGTAGTTGACTTTCTGACATTTAGGGTGACTTGTTTTGGCTGTTTGTCAGGGTATTTATTTTGATTTTGCTGTTTGTCAGGGTATTTATGTTGAGACGGTGCAAGTGTGTTGTTTTCTTTTACATTTTCTTGTATAAATGACTTAACATGTAGACGTTAAAATGTAATGTGAACAAACATCTTGCTACTTTAGCGGATTTCAGAATCTACAGCGGATATTCTGTCTAGCTGTAAAAAAAAAGCTTTCCTTTTTCTTATGTGTACCTACAACAAAACGAAAGTTCCATGAAATTATTTTCTTTCCTAAAAGTGGAACCCAATACTACGAGAGTGCTTCACTGCTGAGTATAATGTAGTTGCTTTCAAATCCATGTCAACAAATACACCATCACAGTTTTAATTGCTTTTAAACGACTATTGAATTAAATTTATTTATATCTCTTATTGTTAATGCTTGAATAATTCAATTTCCTCCGTGTGCTCTTTACTAATATTGTTTCTCATTAATTCAAACTATTGATTTTTCTCCTAACAAGATAATAGTTAAAAGGAACTTTGAAAGTTTTTCGTCTAGTTTGTTTATTGTACTTCAAAACACACACACACACACACACACACACACACACACACACACACACACACACATATATATATAGGAAGCATAAATGAAAACTGTAAACGAAAATTTCCAGGTAAAATTTATTTTTCGACAGAATACCTCCAATAAATAAAGACGGTTAATATATCCTTAGTCTGCAGAGTTTCAAAGAATGCGAAATTCTTCTCTTCAGAGAAAAGAACGGAGTTAGCAAATTATATAAATAGCAGAGCTAAAAATTTGCTGGTTTTAGCATTTTATGAAACTACATTGTATGATGATGGTCATATAATACAAAGTCATGTTTGTAGAATGTTTGTCAAGATGAATAAAGAAAGAGGAGAAAAAAGTAGAAAAAAAAAAACAAACCGGAATAGGTAATTCGAAGGTGTAGTAAAGGCTTTTGTAAATATCAAGAAGCAAAAGAAAGTATATATTTGTTTTCGGAGTTTCAAACAGTCTCAATAGACAATAGTGAAATTTGGTGATAATTCAATCCTATGTGGTCGAAGTGAATAATCCAAAAGCCGTTAAAGAATGAGATTATATCCGTCGTCGAGGAATTCTGAATAAACAAGGTGTATCAAATTTAAGTCAGAGGTAAGGATGTCAGTCTTCACTGCTTTCATGAGCTGCTTTGAGTGAAATGGGGCTTGTCACTTTTCAGAAATTAGGTTACAAGCAGCGGTCAAGATGTGTGGATGAAAGGGTTAGCCACCGGAGACTGGTTATGCTAAAAAGGAAAAGAAGGACGGGGGGAGAGGGAGAAGGAAAGTGACTAAAGCATTTATGAGGGGTGGGAGGAGATTTCTCAAAGGTCATTTGTAGGGTAAATAAGGAAAAGTCAGATTAAACAGTTAGAGCATAGAAGTAAGAAAATAAAAAAAGTTAGAATCTCATATTGATAATTCTAACAAAATCAAATGAAGTATAATAATATTGGTAGTAATTAAACATAACAATTATTATAGGTTTACATTATTAAAGATAGTATTTAGAATTCAAAAAGAATGGTAAAAAAGGATCTCAAAACATACCAATTTCTTCATTATCACTAAACGAGAAATATAACCTTATAATATCACAATGTTTTGATCCAAGAATTTGAAGAAAAATATTTTGGTTTACAGTTCTCATTTATGCTTCTTGTATTTAGTCCTACTTCCTACTATCATCGTATCGATCTTTTTTATTTGGTTAGAATAACTATAAACATCAATACTTATATTGGACTGAAGTTTACATTTGCATTTGTCTAGTGAACTGCTATTAATTGCATGATTGAAATATATATATATATATATATATATATATATATATATATATATATATATATATATATATATATATATATACAGGGTCCGACAATGAATCGGGAAGATTTGAAAAATTAATTAGTCATTGAAAAAATACATTTTAACAACTTTATAATACATAAATGGAATCTACATTTTTTTACCATTTGTTTTTAATGAAGAAGCAATGCTATTTTTTTAAAAAATTACTCCTTTCAAATGAGTACCATGAGTAGCATGGCATTCTTGGATTTGGATGTAAAAGTTCTCCATATTCACTGGTATTTCCTCAATCTCGTTTCCAATGCGTTCTTTGAGAGCCGGAGGGTCACTTTCGAACACTTTCATTTTAAGATAAGCCCATAAAAAATAGTCACAAGCACTCAAATCGAGTGAGGTCCTGGATATGACCTTACACTATATCTGATGGTGAGGCCCCAGCTTGCGGGCTTTGGGGAGTGTGGAGCCACCCTTTAATTGCCATTGCTCCCAGGTCCACTCTGACCCGGAGTGGTTGTACCTGTTAGGGTCCCAACTATGGGTTAAATAGAAAAAAAAAAAACAAATATATTCTATTAAAAATGTTTTTCTTCAAATCACTGGATTCGGCATTAAATAACCTGAAAAGGGTTAATATGCCGTAAAACAAAAACAACCAAACCAAACCATCAAATCGAGTGAACGAGGGAGCCAAGGGATATTTCCGTTGCAAGAAATGACACGACCTGGAAATAAAGCATTAAGAGCATTCCTACTGTGTGACTTGTGGCTGCATCTTGTAGGAAAAGTGTTTGCTCATCCTCTGCAAAACGGGCAGCTGAGGAGTGAAAAGTCATTTATCATCTCAACATAGCGCTTAGCATTTACAGTGACTGCATTACCAGCCTCATTTTCATAAAAAACATGGACCGATAATGCCCCCTGCAGACATAGCACACCATACCGTTACTTTCTGAGTATGAAGGGGCTTCTCATGAAGCAAACACGGGTTTTCCTCTGCCCAAGACTTGATGCTCCATGCTAACTGACGTCTGAAGGTAAGGTTCACCTTCCCTCTTACAATGCTAACCCCCATTACTTCTTCATTTGAAAAAATGGTAAAGAATGCAGATTCGATTTATGTATAATGAAGTTGTTCAAATGTATTTTTTAAATAACTAATTAATTTTTAAAATCTTCCAGGACTCTGTATAGCTATACTACTTGTGAGACATCAGCTTGGATTCTCGTTGGTTGGATGACCACGCCTCTTGTTTGAGACGAATTAGGTTCATTTCATAGATAGATTTCGTCGCATTTTTTTAATCTGTGTTAGATAATAGACTTTTGTGTGTGATGCAGTTGCTCAAGTGGCAGAGTCTCGGATTTCGAATTCCGAGTTTGGATGTTTTCAACTGATGAGCCCAAATAATGGCGAAATTTGTGTTTCGGACTTTTGGTTTGTTGGCTATCATGACTCTTGTGAGCTGCGACGTTGCTTGACTATATATATCTATATATATATATATATATATATATATTATAGGATCATTTGAAAAACTTCTGGAAGTTTATTGGTTTTTAGTAAAGAGTTCAACAAAAGCAGTGTAATAAAGTTGTGATAAGGAGTCCTTCATGATGATGATGATGATGATAATGATGAAGATGGTGGTGGTGATGGTGATGATGGTGATGGTGATGATGATGGCGATGATGATGGTGATGATGACGATGGTGATGATGATGGTGATGATGATGATGATGATGATGATGATGATGATGGTGATGGTGATAATGATGATGATGATGATGATGATGATGATGATGATGATGATGATGGCAACAACAACAACAACATAATTTTAGCACTCACACCAACCTAGGGATAACACTCAGATATTGTTTCAGCCGCCAACAACATTTTATTATCATTGTTTGACCCTATTTTTTTCTTTTGTTGTTCCTGAATGTCAAATCAAGTATTTTTTTCATGGTAAAGCTTAAAGTTGTAGAGTGTTGTATTTCGTTGTTTGTCTGGCACTGATGACCTTGTGGATCATAATTTACATTTTTATTAGAAAAACAGTTTTGAATCATTTTTATTAAATTTCTTTTAGAACAAAAATGTATACCTCATAAATTCTTTTATAACTTTTTAATTATATACTTTTTTTTCAATATTTATATTTTAGTAGCATTTCATGCAAGGAAACTTTGTGTAAATATCCTTTAACTTTTTTGCATACTAAAAGTAAAGTGATCTTTTGAAGTAATCAAATCTTGTCTCTAATACACCCAATCGACAATCTAATTAATCCTAATCCTCGAGTGGCTTTGGGGCCTTTATAAGTACTGACTTATGCATGTATATATGTGTGAATGTGTATGTGTATATACCAAGGGATTTAAATGATAAAACAAAGCAACAGTTACAGAATTTATTGTATCGTGAAAAGCGCAGAACAAGGAGTACAGTAAAGATATTTTTTTCATTAATCCATGTAGATTTGGCTAAGAATGCAGAAAAATTGAAACAGTCAACATTCATCGGCACCTGTTGAACGTTTATGAAACCGATGCAGTTTATGTCAGCACAGTTAGGAGATGGGTTCGTCGATTTCAGAGTGACGACAAAGATGTGAGTGACGTATAAAGAGGCTGGCAAAATGCATTGAAAATGGTGGTGACTATGTAGGTAATTAAATCTTGGAGTACAAAAGGTCGCTCGTTTTAATGGTACCACTGCTGTCTTCGTAGTTCTTCAACGTTTTAGTTTTTGATTTAAAAAATAGGAGGCCTTACTTTTGAAACGACCCGCCAGTTTCTTATGCAATGCCAATATACTGTATTGGACTGCCTCCCACAGAGGTGTCAGATGACCTAGTTCGCAACCTATAAAAAGAAACACTAACTTCCATGACAAGATATCTACCTCACGGCACTTTGTTTTGCTCAGCTCTGTTTGATATCAGTTTCTAGTCCCTATGGACATTTTTTACAGTGGCCCTTAGTGCTAAAAGGTGACTGTCACCCTATATCAGAAATGATCTTATGTCACGTCCTGCCTTCATAGTGAGAGAGATGTGTCACTACGTACATACCATGTCTAAACTGTGACACATATTTCAACAAAACAGTATATGCTATAAGTAACATGAATACGGAAATGTCGATAACGATGTCGATTTAGTGAGAGTGCAAAATATTATTCAGAAAAAAGATTTGATGATAACTATATGAGAAGGGAAAAGAAAGAATTCTGAAAAGATTACAAAACGTTTTTTTTCTCATGGAGGAAAAAAAAAAGAATATGAAACATTTTTTTTATTTCCCAACAGAAAAAAAATCTAGTACATTGCAGAATAGTAAATAACTTTATCACTTTCTATAAACGAAAGTAAAAATCGATAAACTAACTCTGTAAATAAGTAATTTTAATCATCATAATCAATGAGTGCTCTGATTAGTAGATGTAAAACAGATTAAGTAACAGGTTTAGTTCGTAGGGAAAAGCTAAGGAAAACATGAAAAGAAATGAACTTGGATAACAATCTGGAAAGAAATAGGTTACTTTGAAAATCACCGTCTTAAAGCCGTCCAAAGCATGTAAAACGGATATTAAGCTTAATATGATGATCATCATATTAGGCTTAACGTATTAGCATGTGTTAAACTGCTTTTCGAATTTTACTTCCAAACTAACTTATCATTGACAAGGTCATAATTTGTTCCTCTTTCTCTCAAGTCCATCCTTATCACTTTCTCCCATGTTTTCCTTAGTTCCCTATGTGGACTGAATCTGCTATCTCAACTGTTCTACGTCTATTAATCCGAGAACTATTAGCCATTCTTTCAATGTGGTTATATTAATGAAGTTCTCTGTTCTAAAAATACCTTTTTTATATTGTCAAGACTCAGTCGTACACGAAGGTCATGAAATATAAATCTAGTTAAATGATGACCTGGTCAGTACTAAAGTAGGTAACAATTTGAAAATACTAAATACTATATATATATATATATATATATATATATATATATATATATATATATATATATATAAGTGAACGTGTCTGTGTGTGTGTCTGTGTACATTTCTCTATGCAATAACTCTGTCAATTTTAAGTCTACAGACTCGAAATTTGATATACAAGGTACTGAGATTTGGAAAAATCTATGAGATCGGTTTTCGGCCAGAAATTTAGCTGTTAAGGGGTCAAAGTTCAACAATTTAACCTTTGAGAACTCTACCAAACTCCGACAATTTTGGGTCTAAACACTTAAATTTTTAGGTATAGGTTCCTTGGACATGGATATAACTTAATAACTTGATTTGAATCCAAAACAATAAATGGTAAGGGGTCATAATAGGGGTCAAATTTAAAAAAAAATGACCACTTTTTTTGCTCAACACACCTCCAAACAACTGGACAACGCCTGGCTGAAATGCTAGTATATATATATATATATATATATATATATATATATATATATATATATATATATATATATATATATATTATAGCTATGAAAAGGGAAGATTGAGTTTTTTTGTATCCATGATCGAAAGAAGGACGAAGGGGAAATATTATATGAAGGAAAAAAAAATTATCGGAGGGGGGGGGAGAAAAAAATGAGAGGAACGACTAAAATAAATCTATCGTTACGATATGGAGAGAAAACGCCTTAGAGACAAATCACACCCAAACCTAAAAGACAATCCTTCTGCTTACAGAGAGAAGGTCTACTTAACCGGACGTGAATAGTCTCCAAGACCTTCAAATGAAATAACGAGTAAGCGTTTTGTCCCCAAATCATAACGATGGATTTATTTTAGTCGTTCCTCTCACTCCCCCCTCCCATAATTTGATTTTATTTTAGTCGCTCCCCACGTTTAAATTCGTTTCCCTATAGTAATAAAAAAAAAGAAAAAAGAAAACCCTCGATTTAGCTTTTGAAAAGTGAGGGCGAAACATGGTCGGCCGACTACTCCATTATCTATTTTTTTTCCTTCATTAAATATTTTCCCTTCGTCCTTCTTTTTATCATGGATACAAAAAACTCAGTCTTCCCTTTTTCATAGCTATAATAAAGTTTTGTACCCCCACCCTAAATAATGAAATTATATATATATATATATATATATATATATATATATATATATATATATATATATATATATATATATATATATATATATATAATTTCATTACAAAAACAACTCTTCACCGGCGATAAAAACGTTGGAGCAAACCAATGTAGTGTATAAATTTAAATGCTCTATTGGAGAATGTAACTCCAAAAATAATACATACATTGGGCATACAACAACAACGTTGTCCCGGCGAATAACTATGCACCTTAAAGACACAAGCGCGATTTACAAACATTTAAAAAAGGAACATAGCTGTCCCCCCTCCAATGTTAGAAAGGTCCTCGTTGACAACACAAAAATTATACAACGGGAAAATAATGTAAAAAAATTCAAGATTCTTGAAGCGTCGTACATTAGAACTCTTCAACCTAATATAAATGACATTGCATTTCAAAAAAGCAGTAACGTTCTGAAATGTCTTGCGTAGTCCGTGTTGGACGGACTTCGTACATGGTGTCTACGAACTTGCTGGTTTTAACACTCGAATTTTTAATCGACTTTTATTCTTAATCGACTTTTATTTTAACTCATCACTGACTATATATATTTTAGTTTTCATTTTTAACCCTCATTTTTGCAATCCTGTATTTTTAACACCTGATGATGATTCGTGGACGAATCGAAAGCGCTCGTAACAGCAACATGTATGGATCCTTTATTAATATTTTTGATTTTGAAACAAAAAAAGACAATACGAAAAATTGAAAAATTAAAAAAAAGAATTATAAGACAAAATGTCTCCGTTGTATTTAATAATATTTGCTTGAATATATATATATATATATATATATATATATATATATATATATATATATATATATATATATATATATATATATATATATGAGAGTCTGTAAATAAGTAATTTTAATCATCATAATCAGAATATTCTCTTGAGAAAATAAATATATATATATATATATATACATATATATATATATTAGTTTCATCATCTGTACGATTCGTATGGTAAGTAGATTTGACAAGATTTGTAACCAAAACCCCAGTTTTAACTACTAACTGAGTTAATGGAACTGTTAGCACTAGTGCAAGAAATTATTTCCTATTGATATACGGTTCCTGAGTGATCACTGCAGTTAAGCAACATTAAGCCTGGTTAGTACTAAATGGATGGATATTTAAAATATCCAGTGCTTATCCAGCCTTGTTTTCAGTGTCTTCTCCTTACTATTGGATTTAAGCAATGCCGATTTACAAGAGATGTGATCAGAACTTGTGCAACCCTTGCATCACAATAGAATCCCTATGCAGACACCCTTACATGGGGTAGCCATTGTCTCTTAAGACTGAATCGAGTTTTTATATATATATATATATATATATATATATATATATATATATATATAGATTAAACCCCATGTGTATCATTAAAAATCCCAATAATGACATGAAACTGAACACCCAAACCGAAATCTACAACCATAATATCACTGAAGTGGAATGGAATTCATTTATATGTTGAGAAATGATGACCAGTTTACATACGAAAAGTGTAACACAATAGAGACGGATCAGAACTGAAATGTGGAGAAAGTATATTTGAATGGCAAAGCTATTGCAAAAGTTAAGTAAATTCAAAAGCATTATCACAGTTGAGCAAAAGAAGAGTTGATAGGGTATGTGATGATGTACGGAAGTGAAACCTGGTCAAGGAAGGTTAAATACATGCTCAGTTCTGATGATGAAAATTAAATCTCGACAGTACAGACAAAGCAGAGGCAGTGTGCACAACATGAAATTTCGTTGGTTTGGTCACATGAAAAAATGGTGAGATTTCTTGGTTTAGTAAATGTAGAACCGTGTAAAAAACAGGGAAGGCTAAGGAAAATATGGAAGGAAGTAATAAAAATGAATTTGAGAGAAGGAAGGATAAAGTCATGGTTTGTTTGGAAGTCAATTTCTTTAAACCATCCAATACATTGCCGCATGTAAAGCAGACGTTAAACCAAATATGATGTTGATGATTAGTCTTTGCTGGAGGAGCAGGGGTTCAGTCTATGATGGGCTTATAATAAAGACCCCCAAAATGGTATTTGGTGACTTTTTGCTAAACGTTCAGCACTATAAGGTGATAGTCAAAGGTAAGTGGAGCAACTTAGGAAAACGTGATGCTTTCTCCCAATGCATCTAATTTAGTAGCCAATGAAAATCGAGACTTATGGTCGCCCTCGACTACGGTCGTTTAAAACATGCAACATTGAGTATTGTTTCTCTGAAAACAGAACTATTGTTTTGTCTCCTTAATGATAGCTTTTTCATGATTTTCAAATAATTTGGCAGCAATATTTGGTTTCATAGAAAAGGAGAGAATGCAAATAACCAAATTTGATATTTGAAACAACATTCGTCTTGAATTTCGTAAGGATATCCAGTAATAATTTCTTGGCTTTTAACTTTTAAAAAATTTTTTTTAAACATGAACTAATTCCTTTGAATAACAACAAAAAACAAAAAACAAAAAAAGAATTAAAAAAAAATAGCAGTATTATTAGTTACTTTTTCTCGACGAATAAACATCTTAATTTTTTTCAAACTAAAGAAATCGGGGCTGAATTTTCATTGAACAAACGTATACTACTGATTAATTATAAACAAAATTTACCAAAAAAGCAAAATCAATAACAAATTTAAATAAATTAAGAATTAGTAGTTCTCAAATTTCTTTTTATCTGCCTGTCAAATTAATGAAAAGCAATATGAAGGAATATTCTCTTGAGAAAATAAACTGAAAAACATCCGTGAAAAACAAAACAAGATGATTGATCAGTTTTCTATCAAATCAAACATTATTTCTATAATAATTGCACATTAGTTAATATTGAATTGCTCATAAAGCGAGAGAGAATTTATAAAGAAACAATAAAAAATATATCGATTAACAAATATCTAAGTGAAACAGAAAAACAACAAACTTTTTTAAAAACTGTCAAAAGTTATAGCCCGTTGACTTGGAATGGGTGATTTATACCGAATTGCTGGTTGAATATAGTTTAATCTGTGCTCATTTTCTGCATTAAAAATTAAGCCCTATAAATTTCTGCACTGAACGGATACCATAATATTTAGTTCGCTGTACCTTATAATAATAAAAGTTTATGCAAATTTCATCCAGATCGATCCAGTAGTTTCCGAGAAAAAGTGGAATGAAATGCATAAGTACACTTATAACAATGCAATTTGCAATGTCTTCCGATCTATTTGTGAAAAATAAAAAAAATTGGAGGCATTATTTTTGGAACATCCTTCGTGTGTGTGTGTGTGTGTGTGTGTGTGTACATGTGGAACGATAAAATTGTCGCTCTAGAAAAGACGACATGATTCCATTTCCGTTTGATGAAAATTGTTCTTTT